>NC_089226.1:82244324-82343000 GCF_963924675.1 Phocoena phocoena | reverse complement strand
GGAGTCTGTCAGGCACTAACAGAATTTTTGTAGTGGTTTTAAATACAGGCTTGGGATACAGAGAGGGCACAGAGGGGTTAAGATCTCACTCAAGAACACACTGTTGAGTGTGGAGCTGGGATTTGAATCAAGACCTGTTGAAGTTCAGAGCTTACCCTCTTAGTCTCTGACCCCAGCTGTGCACATCCCCACTATGTGTCCCCAGACAGCAACTCCCTTGACAGTAGTTCTGGTTCTAAGAGTAGGAATTCTTTGATCTAATGGAACTAAATGTTTTTAAAACATCAGAAAACAAATTTAAGATGAGTGAGTAAAATGTGTTTGGTAGATATAAACTGGCAAAAATGGAGCTAGTTCCAGCTACCACAACATAACTAACCAAGCCTCTCTTCCTACAACGAAGATAGTTACCTAAAAGGAATAATTATAAGCACTAATTAAACACAGTTAATAAATCCATATTAGAGACAAAACCACCACAACAGGTCTGAAGTTCACTTTAGGGACAGTTGCTTTATTTACCTTTCTTTTTTTTCACAAGAGGAAAAAAAGCCTTATTTTTTAAATATTTTTTCCTGATTATAATAAAATGAATACACTGTTATTATAGCACATTCTGGATGTACTGAAAGATAAAATTAACCAGCCATAGTCCTACAACACTATTAATATTTTAGTATACTTCTGCTTCACCTCTTTTTTTTTCTTTCTTTTTTTTTTTTTTTGCTGTACACGGGCCTCTCACTGTTGTGGCCTCTCCCGTTGCGGAGCACAGGCTCCGGACGCGCAGACTCAGCAGCCATGGCTCGGGCCCAGCCGCTCCGTGGCATGTGGGATCCTCCCGGACCGGGGCACGAACCCGCGTCCCCTGCATCGGCAGGCGGACTCTCAACCACTGCACCACCAGGGAAGCCCTGCTTCACCTCTTTTGTATGTGTAATTTTGGTCAGTTTTTAAAGAGTCATACACATAATTTTGAAACCTAATTTTTAAAAGTTATCATTTCTATGTAAACATTTTCCCATCCCTTTATAAATATTTAATAAATATCATTTTCATGGCCACTTAATGTCCCAACAAGTGGCTGTTCCAGAGTTTACTTAATGATTCCTTTATTACCAGACATTAGATGGTTTCCAATTTTTTGCTATTACAAATAATGTCATGATAAATATTTGAGGACATTTTCCACATTTCAGATTATTTCCTGAGGCCAGATTTATGGAAATAGGATTGCAGGGTCAAAAGGTATGAACACATTCAGCACTCTTGAGAAATATCATCATGTATGTTTTATAAAAGTGTCGACGCTGTATTTTTACTGCTGCTAGCAACTAATCCAGAGAAACTGCAAAGTAACTTAAAAGCTGTTTATGGAGTTTGATCAGAGTTTCTCAACCTCAGCACAATTGACCTTTTGGGCTGGATAATTCTTTATGGGGGAGGCTTGTTATCCTGTGCACCGTGGGCTGTTTAGCAGCATCTCTGATATCTACCCACTAGATGCCAGTGGCAACCCCCAGTTGTGAGAGTGAAAAGTGTTTGCGGACATTGTAAAATTTCCCCTGGGTCAGAGGGGCAAAATCACCCTCTGGTTGAGACCTACTGTGTTAGACACACTTCAGCTTGTATTTGAGCTCCACCTCACGCTAATACACCAACATGGGCAGATCTCCTTAGCTCGTCATCTATTATTCATTGTAAACCTGGGATGATCACACTCAGCACGAGGGTTGGTTGATGCATGTATGGCATTTCACATAATGCTTTGTACATGGTAAGAGCTAGTAGCCATTTGCAATGAAGATCACGGTGTTAATGCTTCTAGTGCCCCATGAAAGGACCTGGCCTTTATATGTGAATGTAGAAGAGGTGGCTGTCTCTCTTGATAAATCGTTGACATTCATTCATGCGTTCATTCATCATTTATTCATTCAGCAGCTATTTATTGAGCCCTTACTACCTACCAGGCATTGTTCTAGGCACTGAGGACTCAACAGTGAATAGAAAACTGTGCTCTTGGAGCTTACATTCAAGTGGGGAGACGTATTAAATAAGAAAGAACAAGTGATTTATATGATATGTTAGGAAGGGGATAAGAATTGTTTGGGAAGTGGGGGAAGTTAAAATTTTAGGTAAGGTTTCTCAGGAATTCTCTATTGAGAAGGCAACATTTGAGTTAAGACTAGATTTCACCACGTGTACACTGTAGTTAGCGCGATCTGGACAGAGTGAACAGCAAGTGTGAAGGCACTGAAGCAGGAACATGCCTGGCGTGTTCAAGGATGAACACGTAGGCTAGTGTGCCTGGAGGAGGTTGGAGAAGGAATGAAGATGGTGGGTGAGTGGTTGGGTGGTGGCTTGATGATGAGAGCCTTGTAGAGATTTTGCTTTTACTCTTAGGGAGATCGGAAGCCATCAGATATAGTTGCTTTGTACTCTTTAAAATAATTTCTGCGAAGAAACAATGGAAGACAAAAAAAAGAAACCATGGAAGAAGGAATAGGTAATGTAAGCATGTCTATCCAGGTGATGGAGAAAGGGAAAAACTGGCTTCTTCTTGTTGACAGGGCTTATACAGCCAAGCTCCAAATCTTGCCAATTTGGGAATTCCATCTTATTTCCACTGAAAGACCTAACTTGGCTGAAGGCAGAGGTTCAGGCTTAATAAAGAGAGCTGACTGCAGGAATCTGGCATCATCCTCCAAGGAGATGGGCTCATTTTATCCTCTTGTTTGTGTGTGTGACATGCACTGTCATGGATGCAATGCTCTGCTTGGAACATGGAGCTCAACTCTCTCTGCTCTCTCCGTACCAGCAATGAGGATTTTAAAGCATTCATGGAAGGTATGTCCATTCCTCGTTCTCCTTGAAATGATTGGAAAATGAAGTACTAGAGTGAGAAAAGGAGACAATAACTAAAAGAACAAAGTGGTGTGAGGGGGGTTGAAGGCACTCAACCGTAGCTTGTTCTTATGGCTGCAGTGACGGGACAAATCATTGAAACAAATTTCCCTGTCTCGTGGGGGATTTGGAATTCTTGTCTCTTGGATTCTTGGTAAGACTGTACCAGTGGCATGCATTTTTCAATAGTCTTTTCTTCCAGTATTGTGACTCAGATTTAAGGTGTTCCTTTTAAGCATGTCAACAAGTATAAACACATGCTTGAATGGGTTTTTTTTCTCCCTTAGTCCAAGTTGATGTTAATAAGAATTCATTTCAGATAAAAATCTCAACATGCACTTGAACTCAAAGGTGAGAGTGCATTCCATTCTGTTCTCATTTCATGGAGCAACTGTCCTGACAGCTCTGCCTTGGCAACTTGACTCACCTGTAAAAGCTGGTTGTTAGGATTACCTACAGAGTGGGGAGTATCTCTGGAAACCCCCTGCCCCCAAAGGCAGGAAACGTTGGCTGCTTGGCGTTTCGTAAAGTTTTCAGCATTTGAGGCAATTCTGTGGATTTCAAACTTTTAAAACATCTCTCTCTGTTTTGTAAAAATAAAACTGTTGAATCCAGTTCTGCCTCCTGCTATTCATGTCAGACTTAGCAGGATTTGCTAAAGGACCCAAGACAACTGTCAACTCCTTAAAAGGCAGTTTTCCTGTATAAACGTCACACAGGCAGATTGCTTAGGACTGCACTTATTCATTTCCCAACATTCATTATCATACTTCATCTTGGATTAATTTCTTGACAATGCCAGCTCATCACTTTGTGATCTCCATCCCCAAATGGGAACTCAGTCAATGCCTCTGGCCTAGTGGGCATCCTTCATCCACTTGGGGTGATGAAGATGTGTGGTCCCTTGACTAAGTCTCTTATTCCTTACTGTCCCTTCCGCGGAGGCATCTGAGCTGTTTGGAGCACTCGGCCAGCCTGTCTGATGACTTTTAAGTCTTCCCTTGTCACCTAATGAACCTGCCTTTTCAAAATCTATAACCTTGAATGTGAAGAAAAACTGGCTGTTTGTGTAGCCATAAATGCCTCCTCACCATTGAACACTTCCCACCCTTGTGTTAGGATGGTATAAATTCCCACTGTTTGCTTCAGCTGTTATCACTTCACAAGCTGCTCTGTGAAGTGACACAGCAAATCTCCTCCCTGAGTTCTCCGACCACCGTGGATGATTTCAGTGGCTTCAGGAAGCATCCACAAGAGTAGTGGGATCATTCTTGGGTTTCACGGTGTAGGGCCTGGTTTGCAATCATCTGCAATGACAGACCAGACCTTAGCACCAGGAATAGGGTCATGGCAAGTGGCATGAAAGCACCCCTCCAACAGGAATAAACACATATGCCTTTGGCCAGATCCCGCTTCATGAGATATGTCTACCTTCTTGGGTGGAGAATATTAGACTCGAACTAACTGAAAACCCCAGATCAATCTATACTAATTTGATGAATCCTGAAAAGAGTGCAATTCAAATATCTTCTCCCACTGACACCATGACCCAAACCAATATCACTACCAAACCTACCCGTCTGCCAAACGTACACTCTTGGGAAGGGAGAGACGGTACAGAAATACTGAACCGTGAATAAGGACCAATGGATAAAAATAAAGGCCAAAGGATAAAAAAGAACATCAGATAATTCTGCACAGTGAACGTGAACTAAAGCAAGATGATATCAATCCTCCTTTTTCAATCAAAGGCTAAGCGTTCTCATGAATAACATGAAATGATATGGGGAATAATTCACTTTACTAGAAGTACGGTATTTCAACTTAAGAGTAACTTACGTATAATCAGCAAGCACCTGAGAGACAGAGGGTTTCAAAGCAGTCTTTTCAACTGTAATAAACCAAGCATTATAACGAGAGTAGTGTCTAAACAGCTTTCTCCTTCTTGTGGGCCACATGAGAGAAGATGAATAGCCCAGCTCAGCTACAGAGAGGCAGGGAGGTGAAAGTGTCCTTCCTCTGGGAAGGTGCTAGGGACCAAGAAGGCTTGTAAACTTTGACAGATGTATTCTTTTCTGCTCCTCACAATTGAGAATCTGAAACATTCCAGCTGCCTCCAAAATTGGCGGCAAAAAGATTAACCAGCTGTAGAATAACAGAAAGGGGGTATCTGAAGGGCCAAACTCTTTCATGCCCTAGGGATTCTGTGGCCCCTTGTAAGAGGCTATGTCCATCCCACACTCTCCTAGCCAGAGGGCAGGCTGATGCTATAGACAATGCTGGTGTTTAGAGATATGTCCATGGATGCTTCATGGCTTGTTTTCTGAACAGGTCCAATTTAGAGACAGATCAAGATCCAGCTCAAATAGAGGATTTTTAGGCACGGGGTGAAATTCAAATTTTCTGATTAGAGAAATGAGAGTTAAGGCGAGAGAGCGCTAATGAAAGATTCCAGGCAAAGACATTGGGGCCAGCTGCCAGCTCACAGGCTGAGCTTGGCAGACAGACAGTGGAGCTTTGACAGGGAGTTTCTCTGTGCATTTTAGACGAAGGCAGAATAGATCTAAATGCAGCCAACCTATTGATTTATTCTCTTTGTACTGGACATGGCTTTTTATTAAAGAAAGCAGATATTCAATACTGTTAACTAGTAATGGGAATTGACTTTTCACTAATTGCACAGACCTTGGCATTAATACACTTTAATGGAACCTGGTCCCTCAGATCAATCCTGAAGTTTTTCTCTAACTCTTTCTGGTCAAAGGACATGAACAGCATTGTTACTGAGGGAGACCTTTTTTAATCTTTTTTTTTTTTTTTTTAAATTCATGGAATGAATAGGCTGAAGAACTTTCTTTGATTCCAGAGGACGAGAGAGAGGAATAGTTTTGTGACCTGTAAAATACATAGAAACTCTGTGTTCTGAACTGACTGCAGAGTTTGGTGTTGGCTGTTTAGAATTCAGTTATGAATGCTGGGAAACAGTTTGGCTTCCTCATGCACCTGGCTGGGTCCTGCCCTCTCTGAGGCAGAAGACTCATCACTTATTTATTGTTCATTTGTTAGATTTATTAAAAGTAAATAAGATCCCTGACAGCTGCTGGGCTCACATAACCTGGAACTAGGGCTCTGAGAATACATGCTGCTCTCATGAACATCTAGTAGAATCTGACCTCACCCAAAGGCAAAACAGCATGGAATACCAGATCCTGCCAGGAGGGAGGACATTCCTGAAGTTCCCAGGATGGCAAATGTCCCATCTCCTGTTCTCTAGGACTCATTACTAGATTCTTCCTCTGGCCATGCAAGGCAATGATGACCTTTGAAGACAAAGGGTCATCAATGACATCCAGTCATGAGATTGTGAGATTCTCAGAGAGGATGTTTGTATCTTATTCATCTTTGAATCTGACAATGCCTGGAGTCAGAGGGGCAAACCCCATTTAATTCATGACTTTACCTCTTTCTACATGAGTGGCATTAAGTAGGCCAAGCTCTTTGAGCTGTCTATTCCTGTCTGGAAAAAAAAAAGAGGATAATAGAAACACATACTTTGCACGGTTGTTGTGAGATTAAATGAGATATTGTATGTAAAGTCTTAGGCTCATTGAGGGCACATAGTAAATGTCAATGAATGGTCGTTTTGATTATCATCACCTTTGAATCCTTTGCACTTAGACATTGGGTATTTGGTAAATGTAAGTTCAGTGAATGGGTTCATTCTGTAATTCAACTATTTCTGTGTCTACTATGTGATGTGTGCACAGACAGACACACCCCCTGACCTCATAGAGTTTACAGTTTGCTAGGGATATGGGCAGTAAACAAGTAAATGAATGAGTGAATGAGTAAGTTATCTGAAATGTAATTTAGGATAGTGCTATGAAAGAAATTAAGCAAGATAAGGGAATAGAAAATGACTGTCGTGTATGGGAGTGAGAGTGTGTGTGAAAGAGAGAGACAGACAGACAGAGCAGCGAAGGGATGTTGGGGGAGACAAGTGACTAAATAAATGGACAGAGATTTCTTCAGGTGTCTCTAATGCACCTCGCCCAGATTGTTTTAATTCCTCTGACCCTGTGTTAACTCAGTAACTTCTCTCTTGACCTGGTAAAGTTTTGTGCTAGAGTTTCTTTTTTTTTTTTTTTGCATGCATTGTGTATTAACATAATTTATTAGAACACATCCTTGTTGTCTTTTTTATTCATTTTTATTTTTTTAACATCTTTATTGGGTATATTCGCTTTACAATGGTGTGTTAGCTTCTGCTTTATAACAAAGTGAATCAGCTATCCATATACACACGTCCCCGTATCTCCTCCCTCTTGCGTCTCTCTCCCACCCTCCCTATCCCACCCCTCTAAGTAGTCACAGAGCACCGAGCTAATCTCCCTGTGCTATGAAGCTTGTGCTAGAATTTCTTACTATATAGTGAGGGAACTCCCAATATGTAACTAAATAAACTAAACAATAACTCCCTTACCTCCTTATGCTTTGCATCTTTTTACCTCAAGTGCCCCCCACCCAAAACCAGGACTTCACCTCAAAAATGAACACTTTTGAATTTCATTTTCAGAAATGAAAATCTGAAAATGTTCCTACAACCTCTTCACTTGAGGGAGTCAGGAGAACGCCTCTCTTTTTGTATCTGACTTCTGTACCTCCAGCTTGCCTCCTGGAAGTGGACAGCTATGGATTCAAGATGTCTAGATGTTGAAGGGAGCCTTTGCTTTCTATTTGGCTCTGCAAAGTGTTACACAACTCGACTGCCATATTGAATTATTTTCAGCAGTAGAAATTCTTCAGTGCCCCATCTCAGGCCAGGCTTTAATTTGAAAGTAATAACATTCGGGCAAAGCTCAGATGCACTAAGTTGCTGCCGAGGGCTTGGTGGGTTTTGAGGTAATTGGTTTTACTCGGTTGCTGATGCTTCACTTGGACAAAGGAGAAATCAAGCTGCAGCTCAGTTTGCAGAAAAGCCCGTGTCAGCAGTTTAGTCTGACTACTATTTCAGAGCTTGTTATGTTATTGGCAATAAAATGCAACTAATATACTGTTAATTAATATTGCATCCTACAGCTAATTTGTCACATTATTAATCAGAGTGATAAAGCCAAGGAAAACGTGGCTCACCTTTAGTGTCTTTTCATCTCTTTTCAACACTTGTATTTATGCACAAATACATGTTTTGGTCCACACTGCCAAGTGTTTGGTTGTTCCTGGATGCGTGGATTCTATTTTCAAACAGTAACTTGCCCCTCAGGAATATTTTATTTAGCAAGACACGACTTAAAGTGAAAGGGTAACCATTTCTGATCGTAACCTTGGCTTTGTGCTTCTAGTAATTATCCTTTAATTGCATTACCCTATTTGAAATAGAGTTGTAATTGGAAAAAAACAATTTGACATTCCCTGATGCTTACTCTGACATGCACTATTTGCTTTTTATTCAAATGTAAATTTTCTCCATAATACTATCAAAGAAAGAAAAAAAATTAAGCAAAATTGAAATGTCAGTAGCAATTTCTGACAGGCAGGCAGTGTCATTCACTTGTGTGTCTGGAAGGCAAGACTTTTGGTTCAGATGCAAAAAAAAAATAAAAAAATAAAAATCAAACTAAGAAATTAGCATGCTCTGAGGACAGGGAGAGACGGATGGCAGCAGCACAGAGCTATCCCTCTGGGATATGTGTCCACTTTGCACAATGGCTTCAAAATACCAAACAAGCTGCCAGCTGTAATTTTTGGATGAATAATCCCTTTTGCTTTACAATGAAAAAATGTTTTTTCTTAAAAACAGAAGGATAATAAACTCAGCTCTAGAGTTCTTTTGCCTCAGGTGTCTTGAAGGTGTAACTTTAATTTGGGGTATGTGATATTTGTTAGGCAGCCTCTACAATGGCTCCGATGATTTCAGTCTCCTGATAGTTGCACCCTTTTGTAATCACTCCCCTTCGAGTGTGGGCTGGACCTCTTGACCTTTTGCTAATGAATAAAACATGGCAAAAGTCATGGGATGTCAATTCCAAGGTTAGGTTATACAAAGTAGTGTGGCTTATGCCTTGAGCTTCTCTGTCTTGCTCGCTCCTGGGCTCACTTTGAGGGAAGCCAGCTGCCATGTTGTGACCTGCCCTATGGAGAGGCCATGTGGTAACTGAAGGTGGTCTCTGGCCAACAGCCAGCAAGGAACTGAGGCCTTCACCCACAGCCCATGAAGAACCAAATCCTGCCGACAGTTTGGAAGTGAATCATCCCTCACTTGAACTTTCAGATGAGCCTGCAGCCCCAGCTGGAACTTGACTGCAACCTCAGGGGAGACCTTAAGTCAGAGGCACCCAGTTGGGTGGGTGGTAATTGGATTCCCGACCCACAGAAGCTGTGAGATAATAAATGTTTGCTATTTTAAGCTGCTAAGTTTCAGGGTAATTTGTTATGTAGCAATAGATAACTAATACAGGGCAGGAGAGAATGGTTATTAAACAAATAATTTTAGATATGTATGCCTTCCCACATAGTTTGGTAAATGCGATTTTTAAATCTTTACCATAGGTATAAATTATTCACAAAATTTGTGTGAGTTGGAAATGAAATAATGGATACAGGAGTACTCAGAAAAGTTCTAAGTGTACATATATGAAATGACTAGACACTACCGAATGTAAAATAGATAGCTAGTGGGAAGCAGCCACATAGCACAGGGAGATTAGCTCGGTGTTTTGTGACCACCTAGAGGGGTGGGATAGGGAGGGTGGGAGGGAGACGCAGGAGGGAGGAGATATGGGGCTTATTCACTTTGTTATAAAGCAGAAACTAACACACCATTGTAAAGCAATTATACTCCAATAAAGATGTTAAAAAAAAAAAGTTTCTTGTAGCTTGGACAATAACTCTCTCAGTCCAGTGTCTCAGGGTAGGATTCATGGTGTAGTGGATTGAACACTGTGTGTCAGTAGACCTGGATTCCAGTCCAGGCTTTTTCACTAACTGGCTGTAGACTTTGAGAAAGCCACTTAAGCTCCAGAGGATAAGTAAGTTTTGATCAATGAGAGCAGACGAAGACTATGGATATAGTATTGAGACTCTTTGGTCAAAAGTGACAGAAATCCAACTTGAAATGGATTATCTCTAAGATCTAATTTAGGCTTAAAAAGATTGATTTTTAGTATTTGTTTGGCTTTTACTAAGTTTCCAACAGAAAATGATTGTAATTTTCCTTCACCTAAGAGTCTACTTTTAAGGACATTTGTACATCAGGGTGAGTGGAAAAAAAAAAATCTTTCTTGAGAGCATTTAGCCAAGTGAATCAAGTATACATACAAGCACTGAGAAAAAGTATGAGGGCAACGATGTCTAGATGCCAGGCATGATAGGATCAACTACCAGTGCCTGTTCCTGGTCATCTGATTCTTCCACCCAACCTACCTCCTATCACTTAGCCTAGGTGTTTTTATTTCAGGAGGTGTCTCACATACCCCTGGAGTCTGAATTTTGCAGCTATGACCTTAATGATGTTACAGGAGGGCAAGCCCTGGCATGACCCTGAGAGTAGGTTATCTCCTTAAATTGTTCCTCCTTGGCACCTGACTTGCCTCACCCTAGTCCTGGCCCTGTGTCATTTCCTTTGGTCCCATCAAAGAGAATCAACAGCACCACCGTCTTCCTTGTAGGCAGAACAGAAAGCTCCCTCACCAAAGCGTTATAAGAATATTATGAGGTCCCCTGGACCTCAGCATCTTCCTCACTGGCCTTCATCAATATCCCCAAGTCTAAGCATTGGATCACTTTCTAAGGCAAGAAGGTAGTGGGAAAAGTACAAAGCATTTGGAAGAAAAAAATACATGTTGAAATTTAGGTTTTGGCAGAAAATAACTGAGGGAACTAGGGAAAGTCAATGAATTGATCTGGGCCTAAATTTTCTCTTCTGTAAAATGAGGAAGAAAATATAAGCCTTGTTTTTCTGCATGTGTTATGTGGATCAAGGGAAATACTGATTGAAAAATCATGTTGAAATCTGAAAAGCAGTATGTAAGTGCTGACTGATTATTAAGGGTTAATACACAGTAGAAACTAACACAACATTGTAAAACAATTATACCCCAATTTTAAAAAAAGGGTTAATACATAGTTCTCTTAGCAGTAATGATGTTGTCTGTCCAACCCTCAGGACACCGAAAAGAAGAGAAACAGGTTGAGCAGGCTTGCACTGACGAGCACAGGGTGAGAGCATGGATATATGAATCAGGACTCTGATCCAAAGTGAGAGAAATCTAACTCAAAATTGTTTAGGAAAAAGACAAAGGAACTTTCTGAGAGGACAACACACTTAACCTAGAGTAGAAGAAGGGTGGAGCTGATCCTCAGGGAAAATTTGAAAATGGACTCAAATTCAACCAGGACTTCATTTTTTCCTGGGAGAGAATCCTTCTCTACTATGTAGACTCTTCTTCCATATCCTGGGAACCTGACGGGTAGGTGCTCCCAGTATTCAAATCCTGTCGCTCCCACCAGAGGAGGCTGATCCTTTCCTTCGTTTCAGTTCTCAATACTCCAGGGAAGGATGCTGACTGTCTTGGCTGATGTCAGATGCCCACTCCTGGACCAACTGATGCCAGGGAGGCAAAATCCCCAGAGGACACATCGCAACTTCCTTTCCCAGATGGGTGGAAACACCTGGGAGTAGCTCTCCAAATGTCCTCTGCAATAAGGCCCTGACCAGGTGGCTGGGCTGCCACACAGAGCAGCTTAGGTTGTGTCGTAGCCCCAGCACCTGGGGAGAAAACCAAATGCCAGGCAGCTGCATGAGAGCGCTTCATTTCTGAAGGAAGTGTACCCCAAAATGTGACCGCAAAAGAAGTCTTGCAAAACGTTAGTCCTAATGAGAGGGGATAGGAAAAGTTTTTACTGGGAGAAAGGCTCTGCCTATGCCAGAGAAGCCCTTCTCAGCCCTTTGATCTGAGCTTATGAGGGCAAGGCCCTGGACTGAGATGGGTGACGATTCTATTCTCTCAAAGGTAAAAACCCCTCCTCCTTTCTTTCTTTCTTTTTTTTTTTTTTTTTGCGGTACGCGGGCCTATCACTGTTGTGGCCTCTCCCGTTGCGGAGAACAGGCTCCGGACGCGCAGGCTCAGCGGCCATGGCTCACGGGCCTAGCCGCTCCGCGGCATGTGGGATCTTCCCGGACCGGGGCACGAACCCGCGTCCCCTGCATCGGCAGGCGGACTCCCAACTACTGCGCCACCAGGGAAGCCCATTCCTCCTTTCTTTTTGAAGGAATGGAATGAGAAACTCAACTCGGCAACTCATGTGAATGGGAAAAATGCAAAAAATACAAACTAGGAGTTCTTTCTTCAGACTTTAAAGAAAATATCGTCCTTTCCAATGTTGTTGGTGGCATATTTCAAACTGGATTGTAAGTGTAGGACTCCAGTTCCCTCCATGACCTATTGCCTGGATGTGTAGCAGGCACTGAACCCACTCCATCCCTCCTGCCCAACGCTGCCGGGGTAATCTTCCTCAAACCCGCCTGCTCTAATCCCCTCCACTGCCTGCCACTCTGCACCTGGGCACCCAAGACTCCCCACGCTATGGCCCCAACACCCTTTCAGGTTCATCTCCTACTTCCACTCCAGTCTGTAAACATAGACCTTGGTTGCTCCAACCGAGTCTCACCTCCAAGCCCAGGTGTGGGCTGTTTCCTCTGCCTGGAATGCACTGCCTTTTGAAACCTTCCCTGTTTGTCCTTTATGAAGCCTTTCCCAGTAACCCCAAGTAGATATGACTTCTCTTCTCCAGAACTCATGGATTGTACCTCCTTACAGCACTCACCACACTCTGTCTCAAGTAACATTTGCCCTTGTTTTGTTCCATTTTCCCAGGTGAAAAGATCCTTCAAAGGAGGTATAAAAAAAAATGGTGGTAAACACATATATTTGTTTACTATGTGTGGATACCACTATGTATTTTATGTTATTTAAGCCTCATAATAACCCTTCTTACAGAGAGGTTTAGCAACTTGCCCAAGGTCACACAGCTAAGCCAGGATTCAAACCCAGGTAGTGTGCCTCCCTGAGTCCATGCTCCTGACGACAATTACACCACTTCTCTGGAGGCAGAGGCACATTTACCGTGAAGCCAGCAAATCCCTTTCCAAGGCAATGTACTTAATTTATATTTATAATTTGGTATTCTTTTCCTTAAAGAGGCCCTGAAGATTGTATTAACTTCAGGTTCTATAAAACTGGATGGAAATACAATGTGTTATTCATCTTTGAATTCTCTTAAATCTTGTTTAGTAACGATGATCATCATATAATCATAGCGATGATGGGTCCAAGTCTTATAAAGAGCATTTACAAGCATTTTCAGCCATCTCACTGGGTAGTTATAACAACCTAAAATTTAGGCATGGCCAGTGCCACTTTTACAGATGACAAAACTGACCTCAGAGACACAAAGTGATTTTGCCTAAGGCCACCCAGCTAGTAAGTGATAGAGCCAGAGCTGAAGCTCAAGTCTTCTGATCCCATCTGTCATGCTTCCTTCATTTAGGCCTTTGCTGCCTGTGGGCTCTGAGAGCCTTTCCAGTGCTTAGTGGTGAGGCTCCTCCCCACGTCTGCCCAGGCAGACCCATTTGAAAAGCACTCCATCACATGCAACAATTAATCTAAATTGAAGTTGTCCATCCTGCCTTTTAAATTCTTCTCCAGATAATGAACCTTTTCAACCAACACAGGGTGCTTGATGTTAATCACAGAGAGAAAAGCAAATTCAATCTATTCACCTTAGAATAGACAGAGTCTAAAAGGTATAGGAATTGCATTTACCTTCCAAGCCCTAATCTTGATAATTTCTTCAGGGAAACTTCTTCGACTGCCTGTCTTCAAGAGACTTGCAAAGCTCTCAAGCAATTGCTAAATGATACTAGAAATACATTTGCTTGTATCTAGAGATTTTTGGTAAGTAGCCTATAATTTATCTCTCTGCATTACAGAAGGCCTGGAGAAAACCTTCTATATTATATAGAAGCCTTCAGCTTTCACAGCTGATATGTAAACATATTCTCAGACTAGAGGAGCCCTGGATCATTAGCAACGTCTAAACACTGACCCTGGAGGAATCACTCTACCTCCATTCCCAAGGACGTGCCAGCTCTAAATGCCATACAGGGAAGTACCTCCACCAGCAGGCCCTTGTCTTCTTCCCCAGACTTAAGCAGTCAATGAAAAAGAGATAAGCAAAGGCAGAAATTGAGAACTCAGTCTCTGCAGTGAGGCCAGCCGGGGTGTGACCCCAGCTCTGCCCCTTACCAGCTGGGTGGCTTATGCAAATTTATTAACTTCATTCATTGAGTCAACAAATACTTGCTGAGCACTTATTAAATGCCAGCCAGTGTTCTAGGTACTGAGACAAAGGAGTGAACAAAACTGTCTCATGGAGTTGGAGTTTCCCTTTGTCTGCAAGATGGAAACAACTGAAGCACCTAGCTCACAAGGTTCTTTAAGGATGACAACTCAGCATGGGACTGGCTCAGGATTACACTATAAAAAAAATAATAAAACATTTTTAACCTTGATCCTAGATATTTAAAACATTCGGGGTTGTTTGTTTATATTTTGAGCACTCCAAACCCTGCATTTCAGAAAATTCTTGAGGGATTTCCCTTAATGGGCAACGTAGAGAAATAGTTTCTAGAGCTTTGGGCCAGGAATTCCCTGGCAGTCCAGTGGTTAGGACTCTGCACTTTCACTGTCCAGGGCCCAGGGTTCGTTCCCTGGTCAGGGAACTAAGATCCCACAAGCTGCAGGGTGCAGCCAAAAAAAAAAGTTAGAGCTTTGGGCCATATGGTTGGAAACTGTGAGGGCAACATGAGGGTTAAGTACACTTGGTAAACCCAGCCACGGTCAGAACTTGCTCAGGTGGCCGTTGCATAGATATTCACAGGGGCTCTTCATTTCTAGTTTTATTCTGAAGGGATTCTCCTAATGTTATTTTTGCCTCTGGAGTTTCTGTCTGCCTAGAACACAATTTAAAAGTTTCAAATGAAACATTTACCTAAATCCCTGACACTGTGGCTCCATTTCCTTTCCTCGTGCCCTGCACGTCTCAGTGGCAAGGGTTGAGTTGGATGGCCCAACCAAGAGATCCTCACTCCTGCCCAGATCTGGTAACTGTGCTCTTCTTTGGGCCTCTCTGTGATGTACCAGAACCTAAAGACCATGTGCTGGCCCATCCCTCCTTGGTGCAGACACAGGCTCAGAATCACTCTGTCCCTGACAGTCAAGTGGGCTGTCCTTTTCTCCCAATACCAAAGAATCACACTTTCCTTCCTTTGTCTTTTTATCATTGGGAATCCATTTGCCAGTAGGGTCTGGGGTCCATTTCCTTGCTCCAAATTTTTGAGATGGGGTGAAACAAGAAGCAAAGTCAAATCTTATGAGATAGTCAATATCAACTATTTTTTTGCCTAAAGGAAGGCAGCAAGAAAAGAGGAGAGGAAGGGAGAAGAAAAGAAAGAAGAAAGGAAAGGAGGGAGTCAAGGAGGGAGGGAGGGAGGGAGGGAGGAAAGAAGCAAGGAAGGAAGGAAGGGAGGGAGGGAGGAAAGAAGGAAGGAAAGCTTAAAGAAGCTAGGGCTAGAATTAGGTAACTACTCATCTATTCTACTTCCTAATAATAATTATTATAGTTGATGGAACTTCCTCTTTACCAAGGACTGGGCTAAGCTAAGCAAAGTTTTACATACATCATCTCACTCAATCATCACAGCAACTGCACAAAGTCACCCCTACCCCATTCAATTATTTCCATTTTAAGGATGCCAAAACTGAGGGTCAGAGTTGTCAAGAGACTTGTCCAAAGTCCTTCAACTTTGACCATAAAAGCCATGAGCTAGATGCTATATCTTCTATGTAACAAGGATGGGTTACAAATCATTAGCCTCAACGACTTCCACTACCTTTTTGTAAGAGTAATAGTGTTTAATATAGGAAATCTGAAAATTGTACAACATATGATAGAAAAAATTTTAAAATGACATAAATCAAAGATAAGTTCTATTAACATTTTGGAGTCTCTTTCATTCTGTTTTTCTGCTTTTTAACAAATTTGAAATTGTACTGTTTGTTTTGTATCCTGCCTTAAAAAATAATAATTAACACTATGTTATGAGTATTGCCCCAAATCATTAAAAATTCTGCAAAAAAGTTATTTGGTTGCATTACATTGATACATAAATATTATACCATTAGTTGTTCAACTGTTTCCTCCTTATTGGAAAATTAGTTCACAAATTTTACTGTTATGTGCTAAGGATCCTTGTACAAAATCTCTATTTTTAGGCCCCAGTGGCAGCCATGTTTGTCATTTAGAGGTGATTTCCCTCTGACAAGTGTCATCATTTACATTTTCTGGTTGTTTAGTCACGATGCCCTCCGTAGGTCAATGGAGCTGATACATCGTACCTCCTGGGTGCTGGGGTGTGAGGGCCCAGACCAAAGGCCAAGAACAGGCAAAGTGGCTGGACCTACAACTACTCCCCTTTGGTGCTGCTCTTGTCTCAGCCTGGTGCGGATTTCCCAGGGGAAGCAGGGAGGAGCAGAGTGGAAAGAGCAGGGAGAGCACATCTGGGGTTGCTGTCCTGTCCCTCTGAGAGCTCACTACAGGCTGCCACAGAGCCAGCTCATCTTGGCCCTGCCTTGGCACCCACGGACATCACCCGGTGGGGTCCAGGCTCTGGACACGGCACTTCCTGCAACCCCTAGGCCTTTGCCTTCTTTCTTCTGCAGCAGACTTCCTACCCATTAAAGAGAAAACAGAGGACAGTGAATAAAACACTTCCTTTTATTTCTTTTTCCCTTCCTTCATTCCCCAAACCTATTCTTAAGTGGCCAAACTCACTTCCTCAGTCAGAGAAGAAAGGAGGGAGCTGACTTCTTTCACTGGGGGCAGGGAGAAGAAAAGGAAGGGAAGAAGGTAGAAACACAGCTCTTAGACTACATTACCAGTTTTACCTCTGGCTTTGTGATTTCTTCCCTAAAGTCTAACTTTTTTATATTTTGAATTATTTTACTCAACAAGATTTATTGAATGTGTAGTATGTGCCTATATTTAATGCAATGGAGAATAGAAATGACCAAGGCCCATCTTAAAAAAAATTCATGTAACTTTGCTCAGATTGGCTACTTATTCAAAAATTTAGAATATTGCCTATATTAATTTTCCTAGATACTAGAAATGTCAAGTGACTTACTAATAGAGTTCTAAAAGTCTTGGACAAAAGTCTCTAGCCATTTTTATTTTACGTTTTTCCCTTTGTGCCAGAGTTTCCTGTTTCGCATTGCCAAATTTAACAAATAAGAACATAGGACACTCAGTTAAATTTGAATTTCAGATAAACAGATACCTTTAGCATATTTTATGCAGTAGCTGTAAGTATGTTCCAAATATTGCATGAGGCATAACACACAAAAAATTATTTGTTGCTTATCTAAAATTCAAATTACTGGGGCCTCTTGCATTTTATCAGGCACTTCTATTTTTACTGAATAAGAAATTGCCATTTATTATGCATCTGTATTAACCTGCAACATTTAATCCTCACAATATCTCTATCAGGTACTTACCACTATTCACATTTCACATGTAAGGAAATTGAGGCCTCTAGAAACCAAATAATCTGTTTGAAGTCACAAAGCCAGGAAGTAGTAGAGACAGCATTCAAACAAGTTTGTCTGACGCCAGAGCCCATGTTCTTTTCTCTGGATTATAAATACTTATAATTTAAATATTGTCTAGGTCTGGAATGTTCCACTGCAATCCGTATTTCAATAGAATGTTTGATTTCCAGTTGAAAGAACAATTTATATAAAGATGAGGTGGAAATTTTTCTCCTCTCCACGTAATATTTAGAAGAAACATTTTTTCTCCCAAACCACTTAAGCAAATGGCACTTCAACTCTACTTTAAGAAATTGTTTCTAAATGTAGACCTTATCCAAAGCAAGTGGACATTTCACTGTAAGTTTGTAGTAAAACATCGCCCTCTTCTGGACATACGGGCATCATATAACAGACATGGATACAAAGGGTTTTTAAAAGTTGGAACAAAAGTACAATTCAGTTATGTGCCCAACTACACAATGAAAAGCTGTTGTTATCACTTATCAGGTGTATATCTTACTCTTCAAAGTGACTCCTCAGAATTGAAGCAGAAAGACATTTTGGGACTGACCAGGCAATAATTTTCTATCCATTTTTTATGGAGGCGGCTGAATGCTGGGGATAGAAGTAGGTAAAATCTTTAATTTCAGTATACACCTTAAATAACCTATAATAATACCTAACTACAATAATAACTATAATAATACTTAAACTAGCAGAATCAAATAGCTCCAATGCATCCTGAATAGGAAGAACTTCACATACATAAGATGAAAGGAGAAAGAATATAGTGAATATAGGTTGGCATTCGCACTTTGGTGTCAAATAGACTGCATTTGATTCCCTCTCTTCCATTTATAAGCTATGTGACTTTAGGCAAGTTATTAAATTCTTTAAGCCTGTTTCTTCATCTGTTAAATCATAATTATAAAAGTAGCAGCTTAACTAAAATAAGCCAGATAGAGAAAAACAAATACTGCATGGTATCACTTAAATGTGGAATTAAAAAAAAAAAAAAAGTCAAACAGAAAGTGGAAAAGTGGTTGCCAGGGGCTGGGGGGCAGCGGGGAAGGAAATAGGGAGAGGTTGGTAAAAGGGTTCAGACTTTCAGCTATAAAATGAGTAAGTTCTGAGGATCTAATGTAAAACACGGTGACTATTGTTAATAACACTGTATTGTATAGTTGAAAAAAAAAGCAGTTAAGTAGGCCTGGTGGAAAGATGAAATAATACCTAACAGAGGTAGCTCAGTGCTAAGAATTAGACTCTTACGTATAAACTCATATTTTATGATTAGGTCTGCCCCAGTTATTAATTGTATAGAATCAGCTATTTTAAGTTTTGAAGCACAAAAGCCAACAATGTGGAAGTATAAAACCAGTTTCTTCTTTTGAAGTGTCTTTATTTTTACCAAAGCTTTGGCTAACAGCAAAGATTTAACAAACCAAATATTTCTCTAAATTATCCAAATTTTAGAGCTGTATACTTTTTCAAGGAAATCAAGGATATCCATACAAAGATGTTTTGGAACAGAAACCTCAGAAATATGTGAACCTATGAAATTCATGGCAAAGATAATCTATATACTTTGTTTTATCTAATTTCAAAACTAAAAAAAAAGTAAAAAATACATCAAAATAGTAGAATGTAAAAAGAGAGGAAAGCATCTAAATATTCCTACCATAAATAAGAATATCCAGCTATCTAAAATACTATCAAATATCAGAAAGTCACTATACAGTTAATTTTCTGGCACTATTATCATTGGAAGTGACATATAGATGATGTTAAACTATACTGAGTTAGTTCTCTTTTTTTTTTTTTTTTTTTTGCGGTGCGCGGACCTATCACTGTTGTGGCCTCTCCCTTTGCGGAACACAGGCTCCGGACGCACAGGCTCAGCAGCCATGGCTCACGGGCCCAGCCGCTCCGCGGCATGTGGGATCTTCCCGGACCGGGGCACGAACCCGCGTCCTCTGTATTGGCAGGCGGACTCTCAACCACTGAGCCACCAGGGAAGCCCGAGTTAGTTCTCTTTTGTCTGGTGGAACCACTGCCTCACATTCTGCCTTCAACCACGGAGAATTAAATGGCCTGTAAGGGCAGAAGGGAAGAAGAACTGGAGCTGTTAATACTTAAATCTCACTTTGCTAGCAGTGTACTATAAATCACAAATTTGAGGCAATGATCTACCTTTAATTTCCTGAAAAGTTAATTAATTCAGACCCAGCTATTAAAAATTTTTGATCATTTAACTTAGGACTGAGCTCCAACTATAGAACACAGGATTACAGAGAGAATGCTTCAGTGTAATTTTCAAACACTCTAAGTGCCTTAAAAGCAAGTAATACCAACAAAAATACCAAACACTGATATCTTAATTATGGGTCTCTTATTTTTATTATAGAATTTCAGAACCTAGTGGCAAATTACCACAGTCAATGCTACATTTGTCTTTTAAAGGAGGTTGAGTCCATAAGAACTATAGAGTGAGAAGATTCTGCAAGAACTTGGAGTAGAAATAAAGATGTGGCTTCAGGTCACAGCTGCTTGCTCTCCTTCCTTGAAATATATACACATTGGGCTTCCCTGGTGGCGCAGTGGTTGAGAGTCCGCCTGCCGATGCAGGGGATGCGGGTTCGTGCCCCGGTCCAGGAGGATCCCACATGCCGCGGAGCGGCTGGGCCCGAGCCATGGCTGCTGAGCCTGCGCGTCCGGAGCCTGTGCTCTGCAACGGGAGAGGCCACAACAGTGAGAGGCCTGCGTACCGCAAAAAAAAAAAAAAAAAAAAAAATATATATATATATATGTACACATGTTCCAAGGGCATGAATTTTAAACAGGCCACTTTACCCTTGAGCTCTGGTGGTCTTTATCCTCAGATGAAAAGAGCTAACTCTCCATCTGGTCACCACCTTGTATTCACTTAATGTCCAGTCATAGGAAAAAAGACAAAATGATTGCCCCGTGTAATCGAAAATTCCTGGGTTGACTTCCGACATAACTGGATCCAGGGACTCAAATCCTGTCTGTGTGTTTTGATCTTTGGTTTCTGCTTTTACCCATGTTGTTTTCATGCTAAGGCAGATTCTTCTTAGGTGGTATCCCAATTAACCACCATAGGTCCAGCCTTAAATCTACAAGCTGAGCAGCCCTCATAGAAAAACCCTCTTTTTTTCTAGTCCCAGCAAAGCTGATGTTTATTGGCTTTGACTGGCCTTGCTAACCACATATCCACCCTTAAAACACTAAGTCTACAGCGATGCTGCACTCTCAAAGGCCGGAGCTGGTGATGTACCCACTCCTGGAACCAGAAGGTGAGGTCTATTCCACCTGAACTACATGGGCTGAGTATAAGGGTGATGCTTCAAAGGCAAATTTCAGTCTAACACCGAAAGGGATTGGAATTGATATTGGGCATGCAAAACACTTGAGCTTTAACGGGAGTGGCAGAGACAAAATAAAAATGAAGAAAAAACCCAAAGCAGATTCAAGAATGTTCCGAGGGGGAACCAAATGGATTTAATAATATGAACAGAAGAAAGGAGTCAAAAATGACTGAGCTATATATTCGCTGACTCTTCTAAGGAGAGATAGAGAAAAAAAAAATTAGTGAAAGGTTTATACTCTTTGATTCAGAGCCAGGACCTTTCTGGGTACCAGTTTGGAATGGAGACTAATTAGGCTATTGTATTAGTCAGGGGCCAGGGTTCTCCAGAGAGATACGGAAGCAAGAGGACATGCATATACATACACAGAGAGAAAGATGTATTTTAAGGAACTGGCTCGGGACTTCCCTGGTGGCACACTGGTTAAGAATCCACCTGCCAATGCAGGGGACATGGGTTAGATCCCTGGTCTGGGAATATCCCACATGCTGCAGAGCAACTAAGCCTGTGTGCCACAACTACTGAGCCTGTGCTCTAGAGCCTGCGTGCCTCAACTACTGTGAAATACCTGCACAACAACAGCTAGAGTATATTTGACCAAAAACTGGATACCATCGCCTAGCCAAGTTGACACATAACATCAGCCTACTTGAATTCTGAGTGATTCTCACACTGAGCCAGAAGGGTTGGACTCCCAATGCTCAGGCCAAACTCAGACCAATTAAATCAAATATCTGCAGGTGAGGCTGAGGTAAAAGTCTTTTTTGATAGAGCAGTCATTCTTCAAGCATGGTTTCCAGACTAGCGACTTCAGCCTCACCTGCAAACTTGCTAGAAATGCATTCTCTGCCCCTACTCCAGACCTACTCAATCAGAAACCCTGAGTTTAACCCTGGCCCTGTAGTCTGTGGTTTAACAAGCCCTCCAAGTGATTCTGATGCATGTTCAAACTTGAGCACCACTGGTCTAGAGTTCTCCAACGATACAATGCTAACACAGGCAGGAGTATAACATTACACCTCCACTCTCAACTAGAAGGGCAGACGTAATTAGTAAGACTCTTTGGGTGAAAGAGCCATCTCCTCATTAAGGATTTCTTAAGTAGTGGTGTTTGTTGCAAGGATACATATGAAAATAAGAGGGGTCTTGACTGTGTGTGGCCAAGCTGCACTGAGATTGGGTATTTTCGAGATACAACAGATGTACTAATCTGACAGCAGCTCTGGTGACTCAGTGACAGCTTCACCAGTTGTTGAAGGTATAGTGTGTAAGTACAGAACCCTTGGGTTCCATTATAGTGTCTTAGCTATTCTGTCATTTCACCTCTCCTTATACAAACTGAATTTTTCTCCTTTATCTTCTGTTTAAACTCCTGAGAGAATGATTGGCTCAGTTAATCACTTTCACCATTTCGGCAGTGTTTCCTTAACATTTGCCCAATTTAAAAGCTCTGCTGTCCAATACGAAGACTGGCTTTCCTTGGGTCAGGTCTCTCTCCAAGCCCAATAGTTGGGAGCAGGGGAAAACAAAATGCAGGATGTTAAGAAACTCCTAAGGCCATTTCCCTTAAAAGGTCTGAGCCCCCTAACATGGGTTGTGGGTATGTCACACAGTGGGAGGCTTGGTCTGTTAGGGCTGTTTAGTTGGGCTCTGACCCTAAAATCTATGTGTAGTTCTTTGACACAAAAAGATATCAAAGAGAAGTTAAACATTTGTTCAGCTATACATTTTGAGGATGAGTTGGAAACTTTAACTGAAAAACTTTGGAAATGTTTCCCTTTCAATATTTCCTATAGGAGTCTTCTTGAGGCCTAATTTAGGAATGCCATGAGCCATAATATTTTGGAAAAAATGAATCTTATTTGCATGCACCAGATTGTAGGGTCTGTATCTTATGCAGAAATTCTCTTTCCATAGTCTCACTCCCTAAGCCATAAGTGATTAGAAGCTTATCGGTATTTTTAAAAAATCTCATGTAACAAAAAAAAAAAAAAAAAAAAGCTCATGTGATAGTTTTCTCCAGATCACTTCAGATTGGCCCTCTATGCCAATCTATTTTTTCTGTGTGTGCAAGGGAATTCTGAATTGTGGGCAATAGGAAAAAAGACATTAAAACAACAAATAATTTGTGATTGAATTACTATGAATTATAAAAATTTAAAATTCCCTTGCATGGTGTGGGGTGACTTTTTTTTTTTTTTTTTTTTTAAACATCTTTATTGGGGTATAATTGCTTTACAATGGTGTGTTAGTTTCTGCTTTACAACAAAGTGAATCAGCTATACATATACATATGTTCCCATATGTCTTCCCTCTTGCGTCTCCCTCCCTCCCACTCTCCCCATCCCACCCTTCCAGGCTGTCACAAAGCACCGAGCTAATATCCCTGTGCCTTGCGGCTGCTTCCCCCCAGCTATCTACCTTACTACGTTTGTTAGTGTGTATATGTCCATGACTCTCTCTCGCCCTGTCAAAACTCACCCTTCCCCCTCCCCATATCCTTAAGTCCGTTCTCCAGTAGGTCTGCGTCTTTATTCCTATCTTACCCCTAGGTTCTTCATGACATTTTTTTCCCTTAAATTCCATATATATGTGTTAGCATACGGTATTTGTCTTTTTCTATCTGACTTACTTCACTCTGTATGACAGATTCTAGGTCTATCCATCTCATTACAAATAGCTCAATTTCATTTCTTTTTAAGGCTGAGTAATATTCCATTGTGTATATGTGCCACATCTTCTTTATCCATTCATCCGATGATGGGCGCTTAGGTTGTTTCCATGTCCTGGCTATTGTAAATAGAGCTGGGGGGTGACTTTTTAATTGAACTACAGTTGACTTACAATATTGTATTAGTTTCAGGTGTACAGCAAAGTGATTCATTTATACATATATATTCTTTCAGATTCTTTTCCATTATAGGTTATTACAAGATATTGAATATAGTTCCCAGTGTTATTCTTGTTTGCCTATTTTATACATAGTGCTGTGTATCTGTTAATCCCATACTGCAAATTTACCCCTCCCCCACTTCGGTAACCATAAGTTTGTTTTCTGTGTTTGCAGATTCTCTTTTTTTTTTTTTTTTCTGTATGCGGGCCTCTCACTGTTGTGGCCTCTCCTGTTGCGGAGCACAGGCTCCGGACGCGCAGGCTCAGCGGCCATGGCTCACGGGCTTAGCCGCTCCGCGGTATGTGGGATCTTCCCGAGCCGGGGCACGAACCCGCGTCCCCTGCATCGGCAGGCGGACTCTCAACCACTGCGCCACCAGGGAAGCCCTGCAGACTCTCTTTTAATAACTGATCTGATCTCACTATACTAAGCTGAGCTGAAAAACAAGTGAAGTCCAATCCAAATCAAAAGGCTAAATAACCTTTGGGGAAGGCATGAGATTGTTATTTAAAAACCTTAAGGATACCACAATTCACTGAACATCCCTGAATCATTTTACCTCTCTTAATGCCAAAATTAAATTTGTACTTTACCCAGAACCTTGTAGAACCCACTTACATGGTACCAGTACTGCCACTATTTGTAATTTTATCTTATGCCACCAAATAACAAATTTAATTTTTAAAGTAACTGCAATACTACCCTGAAGCCCAAATCATACATTTGGGCTACTAGAATATAAGATAACTGAAACCAAAATTTAATTTGTATTTATCAAATTGGTCAATATAACTGATTGGATGTTGATAACTAAGGGATAATTACAGAGCTAGTATTTACATTATGAATTGTTTCAGGTCTCCTTTTAAAGGCCAAACTCTTCTTCAATCTTGGTTTTAGATAAGTTCTCTCGATAAGGCAAACATCCCATAACTCTGAGCCAAGGCCTGGTTTTACTTTCTTTAAAGTAAAATGTGCCCTTACCTCAAAACGTGCCTCTGAAAAGAACTGAGTAAAGAAAGTATCATCCAGCCTGTTTACAATGAAAATCATGAGCCCAAAACTTCGTGTTTTCATGTATATGTTAGCTGTTAGAAATTGGGAGTACTGGAAGGTTTTGGCCATTTCAGCAATGTTTGCAAACATTTTATTTTTAATAAGTCCACTTATTTTAAAACCATAGTCTAGGAAGATTACAGCAACTTTTTAATAAAACATCTGTTTGCTTGTAGTGATAAAAAATAGGAAAACTGAAGTTTCTAATCATTATTTCACAAAGAAATTATTCCCTCATTTCAAGGGGAAAAAATTAATAAATTTTAATCGTGCCACTTAATAGGGCTGTAATTAAATACTTTCAAATTGTATTTAAAGATGGAGAATTACTAACCCAACTGACTTAATAATCTGTTTTATTTGATAAATCTCCCTTATCTTCTGGTAAGATCAGTCAATCCTCTTAACTATGCTGTTACAGATAATCTACAAATTGGGGTATATACTCTACAGAAGTCTATTACACTTTTTAAACTAAGTGTTCAATGAAGTATTTGATGATTTTTAAAAAACAGGTAAAAGCATTATTTTTCACAGTCTCTCCAACTTTATAAAAATAAAAATAAACCCAGAAGTGTCCATGTATATTTTCATATCCTCACTCATATTCTTAAAAATTTGTTGACCGCTGCTGGGCAAGACCTAAGAATGCTAAAAAGAGAAGCCATTCTACTTTGAGAATTTTAAAAAATATCCCACTTCAATGTAACTACCAGTGTTCATAGTTTAATTTATAAGCAAAGAGATTAACCATTAAGTAGCAGCAACAGAGTTTATTTTCATGAAAATACCAGCAGATGTCAGCAAAAACTAAAGCAGTGTCGCATGAATTTGTACAAGGATGCTAAGCTATTTCTAACAGCATAACCATAATGCAAGAAAATCTCTAATTACAAAAGCTCAGTCCATGTAAGACACCTCAGTTTTCTGCATTGCTACTTGACATGTAATTACCTTTTTGGAGGTGGGAGCGGTGGGCCACGGTGGGATTTAGCCTTTTCAGGGTAGCAAGAGCTCTTTCAACGAACTGAACCGTTCTGATTTCGCTTAACAAAACCCACCTACAACATTACATAAAAAACCAAACTACACTTTAGACAGCCATCCTCACTTAAAAAAAAAAAAAAACATCAAATGGTTTACAGAAAATGCCTATTACCCAGGTACTTCAATACGTGTTCAGGGGTTCTGAACGTGGAATATTTATGAGTACTCAAATGCATTTTTCTGGGGAGTTCATAGTTTTCATCAGCTTCTCACAGGGGTCTTTGACCTCCATAAAGTTAAGAACCATGCTGGAACTTACTATAAGTTATATTCTCTGAATAAATCACTCTCTATATGTATATATATGTATGCATGTTTCAAAATACATCTGTTAAAAATTACTTAGTTGAATCCACGCCAGGAAAACAGTTTTAGAATAGACTGTCAGGTTGTAGAGCAGCTTGCTATCTAGAAATAGACATAATATTTTTAAAAATAGAAGAGTCTCATATATAATATTCCAAAGATAAGTAGCTATTTTCTTATACTTGTAAAAGACAAATGGGAAAAAGATCACTGGGATGCCACTCATTTTATTCAAATATATACGTGCATTTTTCACTCTAACATTTGTGACCAACACTGTGGAAGACCAACGTTTGTGGTCTTATGTTAACTTTTCAACCAGGACCCACCTAGAGCCAAAGCTACGCGTTTCATACAACTTTTATTTTTGCTTTCAGATTAACAGCATTTTAAAATAATTTAGCCACTTTGAATCATACTTACGCAAAGTACAAAAAGGATCTAGACAATTTCATTGTATTCTATATTACTGTAATTTTATATTAACATAAGTGGACTTGTGATGTAGTTTTTCTGAAACACAGCTTTCATTACAGCCTACTCCAAATCAGATATACCTTTCTCTGTAAACATTTTGCATGCTCACTAAAAGTTTGGTCTCCTAAATAGGCATAATGAACAAATATTTGCAAAATTGTTCAAGAAAGTTTCCCTTAAAAAATTTATCATCTTTGAAAAATAAGAGAAATGTTCTTCTACTAAGGAATGTTGAAATATAACAATTTGAATTTTAAAGTCATTTATTTTGTTGAAAATATGTTCCTGTTTTAAACAAACAAAAAAGCTACGATTTTAACTTGTCCCTACGAAGAGCTTAAGCAATACACTAAGGCATATTTAGAAGCAAAAAAATGATGGCAGTAACTCAACTAAGAAGGTCTAATAACCTAGAAGTTCAGATAAAATTAGGAGCCTGTGTTCGTCTCTTCTGTGATAAAATATTTCCTTAATTCAGGAAAAAAAAGAATCTAGCATCTGATTTAAGTATAGAAAGCCAAAATATTCTTTTTGTCAGTGCTCTGTTGAAACATGTCAGTCAAGGAACTGATAAACTGTATTTCAATAATTGGGTCGGTAAACACTTCTAACTTAAAAATGACATTTTAATTCCATGGTTGAAAATGGCACTCCATCAAAGTAAAACCAGTCATTTTAAACAGATACCAAAAGTATACAGGAGTAAAAATAAACCTCTTTTGGTCAATTAATCAAATTGGCTGTATAAATCTATTTTCAACAGCTAAAAGTATTTCAAGTTGCTAAAAGCTCATTTGATTGAAGTACTATACTTAAGGAAAATAAAAAGCTAGTTTAGAGGCCGTGTCCTAGACAATAAAAAATTTTAGACAGACTGACGGATAGCTGTCTTGAAAAAAAGAGCAGAGAGAAGTTACCACCCACCCCCACCCTCCAAAGGGTACCCATACACATTCCAACTCAAGATTCAATCAATTTCCAAATAATTTATACTCTGTCTCAACCAGTGTTTCTCTACCTTGTTTCATTATTACTCCATTAAGGAGCTGTTTTTAGCCCTTTTAATCCTAGTCAACACCCTATTAAATTGAAATACCACAGATATAATGCATATCTGCTTATATATTGTATGTATATCCATGTTTTATACATAGATTTTTGCCACCAAGCACAAATTTTCACCAAGAACACAGTCTAAGCAATGAAAGGTTTACAGTATTAAAACTTTTTTTAAAAGAATAAGTGGAGAGAAGAAATGATGTATTATAGTACTTAGTTATGTAGATTATTTCCAAAATAGTTCAACTACTTAGCTGTCTCAAAATTAACTTTTCCTGAAGTAGGTACTATTCTCACCTATAGGTAGTCCTTGCCTTGCATGGGCGGTAGTGTGGGACCATAAAAATGGCAATCAAAGTAATCTTAATAATTAATGGGGAAAATTATTATTGTTCTGTGACCTTGAAAAAAATTTGTCAAAATATTAAAAAGTGTCAGTTATAAACATAAAAAAATGAAAAAATTGTAAAAAAGTATACTTAGTACATTGTAATTTATATTAGAAGCACTGAAAATTAAAGTGTTATTTCATTGTAAAAAACTAATCAGGAGTACTTGCCTTTTTGTCAAGTAATTTATGGTACTGGGTAAGCATCTTTTCTATACCACTGCAAGTTGTCAGACTCCTTTAAGTTTAGATTAGCTTCCACCATTTTATCGTTTGTGCTTTCAATGTTGTGAAATACCTCTGTAATTTCCTTTAATGTGAAGTTTGTTACCATCACTTCCTCTGGGACGTGTTCCGCCTTTTCTCATTTATGATGATAAGTTTGCCTTCACTGAGTTCCTCTAGCTGCATATCTAGAGGCTCTGGAATAGCAGCAGTGTCAATATTCCCATGATCAGTGATTTCTTCTACAACTCTATGTATGTTCAATTCAAGTCACACTTCTAGCATTATCATTTTCATTTCTTCTCTGCACTTTCATCTTTGTTGGCCAATTCTGATTATCCACTTTGTAAAATGTCACATGGGTGGCAGGAGTCAACACAACTCTGTGCTTTGCTGTCTGAGCAAACTGAGTAACAGATGTGCAGTGACCAATCACTTGCAGAATTTGAGAGAAGTAACGTGATTGATCACTGATCTTGAAGCACATCTGTTACTTGCATAGTGATTTGCGGACTTAAGAGCTAGCAAGGAAGTTTGTACTTCATGTAAATACTCACAATTAATATACCATGGTGACTGAAATTTGTGCTGTTAGGCAACTGGCTTATTTAACTAAATCACTGTCATGGAAATTTGTGAACCTGGGAATTGTGCAAATTGAGGACTGCCTATACACTGCTTGTTTACATTGACCCAGACAGGCTTGAAGCTGACTGCTGAGTAATAAATAGTCCATCAAACTTTACATCAAATAATTTACTTTAAAGCACCCTAAAAGCAACATTAGTGCACACTGAGTGCATGTTTGTCACTTGGCAATCAACTTTAAAAGGTACCTTAGAATTTTAGAAATAGAGAAAGGAACTTTAAAGATCCCGTAATTTGATACCACAAATTATCCAGCATGTTTGTTATGAATTATTTCTCCTCCTTCGATTTCAATTTGCTCATATAGCCACTTGCGATCACAGCGGCATTCGGCACCACATTTGGTAGAACCGCAGGCAGGACAAGCATAGAAACATCCTAAGCAGTCTTCATCGAGGCAGTCACACAGGTCCATTCCACTGAAAATCAGGAGACCCTGGCTATCATAGACCTTACTCTTCGCTGGGATCACCTGTCTGTAATACAAAACACAAGGTGTGTTACACCCCACAAATATATTATTTCTGAATATTTAGTTGAAAACAGTTAATGACAAAAACTTAAGGAGATAAAATGTTTTGAATTAGGGATGAAACCCCGCCAAATTGATACATGGCTTACCTAACTCAAAGCTACTCTACGATTGATAGCTAATGAGCTCCTTGTGAGAAGAAGAGACCTCACTGTAAAGTGTTGAAACATATCCAAAGGAATGGACAAGAACTGTGTCTAAAAACAATAATATAATTGTTAAAACTATTTACCCTTTCCTTACCAAAAAAAAAAAAAGACTAGGTAATAGTGGTACATTTTATTAGCAGCCAATCTATCTACTGCTTTGTGAACACAGATTTTTATCACAGTATACTATCCAATTGTTTTTTATATTGAAGTTAATCTGTTTCTTGTTCTTTAATGGACTCTAGCAAATCTGGCCTAAAAACACTTACATGATTCAATGGAAAACCTTCACAAATGGAATAAATGGCCTATGTAGAAAATAATTCTGAATGATTACACTAATGTTTCTTTGTTAATTTGCATTTTAGAAACGTTCAGTTTAAAAAGTCATATTCTAAACAATTTAGTTTTCTTGTTCATTCTATTGACTGTACTGTAACTTTCTATTTTAGACATGTAAAAAATAAAAAGTAACCTATATTCTCATAAAATTTATTTTTTAGCTGCCACCTATAAAGCAGAGACATACTGATTATATATCAGTGCTTTCAAACAAGTGAATTATTTTAGCTATAAGAAGTATAGGGTTTCCCTGGTGGGGCAGTGGTTAAGAATCCGCCTGCCAGTGCAAGGGACACGGGTTCGAGCCCTGGTCCCAGAAGATCTCACATGCCACGGAGCAACTAAGCCCATGCGCCACAACTACTGAGCCTGTGCTCTAGAGTCCGCGAGCCACAACTACTGAGTCTGCATGCCACAACTATGGAAGCCCATTCGCCTAGAGCCCTTGCTCTGCAACGAGAAGCCACTGCAATGAGAAACCTGCACACCATAACGAAGAGTAGCCCCCGCTCGCCGCAACTAGAGAAAGCCCGCGCACTGCAAAGAAGACCCAACGCAGCCAAAAACAAAACAAAAAGAGAAGTATAATAAGTTTAAAATATTTTAATTATTGTGTCAAAAATGTTATCTTGTTCACTTCATTGATACTTTCTTAGAAATAAATTTTTAGAGTGGAAGGGGATGCCTTAATTTTCTATGAGGCCCTTGGAGGTTCTTACTAATTCCAGATTATCGAATTTAAAATATCTAACCAGAAACATTCAAAACTTAAGAGAAAGATAGGAAAACAATACAGATGTGAAGCAAGTTAACATATACCTTAAATAACACATAGCCTACCTGTCTGAACCAGCAGCTGCACTTTTTGTAAGCCTTCTTTTTTCTCTTTTACCAGTTTCTGGAGCAAATTCAGTTTGCTTTCCTGGGTTTGCAAATTGTAATGACCTCAGAGCTTTAGCAGTTCTTCCCTGAATAAAGGTAAACAAATTATCAACTCAAATCTTAATATCCGACCATACATAAATATTTCACTTAATCTTAATCTAGATTATTCCTTAGCCTGGAAAACAGTCTGGAACTCACAAAAAAGAAAAAAAAAAGGGTTTTAGTGCCCAAGTGCAACAAAATTTATGTGGCCCATGGTCCGGGACCATATTCAAAGTTTACTGGTTAACTTATTTATGATATTTTCATTATCTAATTTTAGTCTCTGGCATATTAGAAGGAGAGGAGGACAGGCACAGTGAAAATGGCAATGGCTGCTGCCAACATGGGAGAGAAGGCAGCAAAACTGCTGTATAACCCACAGCACACAGCACAGGCTCCTAGTAATGATCCTGAGTCCTTAGGAAAAGGTTCGATTACATACATTTTTTGTTTTGTTTTGTTTTGTTTTTTTTTTCGATTACATACATTTTTAAAGCTGAGAAGTAATAAAGTTTCAAGTTCTGTAACAGTATTATAATCCTTTTAAAAAAATTGGTAAAACAAAATTTTGACGGTTAAGAGTTTAACTTCATTATCTGGGGGGAAGAAAGGTTTATGTGATACATTCCACATGAACAATAGATAAATGAAGTGGAGAAGACATCTAAAGTGACAGCAGCAAGTACCTAGTATAAACTGCAAGATAACATTGGGTCCTGTAGATATGTCTTTGAGGGGATAACGAAGGAAAAGCACTACAGGTAATTTAAAATTTTAATTTGGTTTATTAATATAATGAAAAGGAGAAAACTGAGAAAAATATGCCAGCAGAAAGAATTATAAATTGCTTATAAATAGAAAATTTGAGAAGTGCTCCTTTGATGTACCAGTCCTTGTTCTGCACCAGAGACAGCTTTATGAAATCTTAAGTTATTCTGATACGGTTAAATAATTTAAAGGTAACATGTGACTAAGGAAGAGAGTTATAAAATAATTAATGCTTACAATGTAAAAATGTATGCTTTTTGACAGTAGGGAGTCCTAAAATTAGTCTTGACCATACCAAGTAAGAATTGAGAGCTAGAAGCAAAGGAAATTCACAAGCATCTTAAAATCCCAAACAAGAATGGGATAGTGCCAAAGTAGAAAGAAAGGCTGAAATAAGAAACAATTATTTCAAGTCACTTCTTGAAAGTTCCTTTTAAAGCAGCAGTTTTCAAGTCCTTCAGAAAAAAGGGGACTTCATCCTGCTACATTTCAGGCCCTTGCTGGCTGGCATATCCTACTGAGTTACTTTGGTATCAGAAAAGGAGCTAGGATGGTTAAGTCCTGGCTATGCCAGAATGTCTTAGCACTAGGAGCTATGGCTTGAAAGTCTTGGGAATATTATGTTATTCTTTTCCTAAGCCAACTTTCTTTACCAAACAATCTGGGTTTACACAAATATTTAGAAACACCATTTATTTTCACCTCCCCAACTTTATATTCACTGCCTGCTAGTTAGTGTACGGTCTTCCCTTGGTATCTGAGGGGGACTGGTTCCAAGATCCGCTGTGGATACCAAAATGCTAGGATGTTCAAGTCCCACAGTTGGCCCTCTGCAACTTTGGATTCAACCAACCACAGATTGTATAGTACTGTATTGCCTGAAAAAAATCCACATATAAGTGGACCTGCACAGTTCAAATCTGTGTTGTTCAAGGCTCAACTGTAATAGATAGTGATATAAATGTGATTTCCTTATAATTATAACCCTACATTGTAGAAGTAATGGAGAAAAAATGACTATACATACATCTGAATCAGGTTTTCTTCTCTGCCGGTCTTCAGAATCAACATCCACACTTCCATTGATTATCTGTGTACATTTTGGACAAAGTTTCCAACCAGGTACAAGCTGTCTTCCAAATTTTGCACTCAGAAAAGTGGCATCATCTAAATCAATTACATGTAAATTTTTTTTGGCTAGTTTTTTGTGTATGTTAAATGGGTCACAACATGACTTCTGCAAATCCTCAAATCTGTCGATGTAAATTTTTGCATGATGGAAGCAAATTGTATTGTTTCCAGAAAGTGTCATTCCAGTTCTAAGTTGAAGTAAAAGCATGTCATTTGATGACAATTCTTGCAAAGTCTTGAAACCTGTATGACGAGTATAGTAGGTTTTATGGCACTCATTTGTGGAACGAAGCTGGACTCCAACTGAACATGGATCCATCATTTTTGATTCTAGCAAATTTCCTCTTTTTGATTTTTGTCTAGCAGATCACCCTAGAGAAAACATTAAAGAGTCAGATTTGTGCTGCAAAATTTTTATCTGGGAAACTGAAAAAGCATTTGATAAAATTCAATATCTACATAATAGAAAGAAAACTCTTAGCAAGCAAGGAATAGAAAGACATTTACCAAGATCCTACAAAAACATTATTTTATTTAATTATAAAACATTAGAAGCATTCTCTGTAAAGTTAGAACTACACAAGAATACTTATATCACAGTTTCCATTTAACACCATATTAAAAGGTATTAAAAGGTATTCAATATAAAGATTGAAGAGGAAGAAATAAATATTACTCAAAGATATGAATATCTAAATGGAAAATACAAGAGGTTCAATGGACAAACTATTAGAACCAGTAAGATAATTCAGCAAGCATGCTGGAAACAAAAACATTACAAAGATATCTTATAAGATATATAAATCTTACAAAAGATATGTAAGACTTTTATGGAGAAGGCGATCAAACAGAAAGACAAATGAAACCTTAAATAAATGTAGAAATTAATCATGGCAAGTGTGACTACAGTAAAGATGTCAATTTTCTAGGAATTTATCTATAAATTCAATATGATTCCAATCAAAATTTCACCAGGTATTCCACAACTCCCCCACCCCCTGGGATTTAGCAAGCTGGTCTATATGGAAGAGTAAAGGTTCAAGAAAGCCAAGATAATCTTGAAGGAAAAGAAAACAAAAAAATTATTTACTATAAAGCTATTATAATTAAAAGTGTGTGGTATCAGTATACTATAGACACATAGATCCATGAAAAGATGAGGGCTTGGTGTATGACATGTGGTATTATAAATCAATACCATATGACCCAGCAATCCCACTACTGGGCATATACCCTGAGAAAACCATAATTCAAAAAGAGTCATGTACCAAAATGTTCATTGCAGCTCTATTTACAATAGCCCAGAGATGGAAACAACCTAAGTGTCCATCATCGGATGAATGGATAAAGAAGATGTGGCACATATATACAATGGAATATTACTTAGCCATAAGAAGAAACGAAATTGAGCTATTTGTAATGAGGTGGACAGACCTAGAGTCTGTCATACAGAGTGATGTAAGTCAGAAAGAGAAAGACAAATACCGTATGCTAACACATATATATGGAATTTAAGAAAAAAAAATGTCATGAAGAACCTAGGGGTAAGACAGGAATAAAGACACAGACCTACTAGAGAATGAACTTGAGGATATGGGGAGGGGGAAGGGTAAGCTGTGACAAAGCGAGAGAGAGGCATGGACATATATACACTACCAAATGTAAGGTAGATAGCTAGTGGGAAGCAGCAGCATAGCACAGGGAGATCAGCTCGGTGCTTTGTGACCGCCTGGAGGGGTGGGAGGGAGGGAGACGCAAGAGGGAAGAGATATGGGAACATATGTGTATGTATAACTGATTCACTTTGTTATAAAGCAGAAACTAACACACCATTGTAAAGCAATTATACTCCAATAAAGATGTAAATAAATAAATGGTTGATAGAATTCAAAAAAAAATAGGTATAACACATTAATGGGAGAAAGATTTAATTAAAGATGCTTGGACAACCAGCTAACCATATGGAAAAAGACAGACTAAAATCTTTTTCTCACAAACATAAGTCAATTCCAGATGTTATTATAAAATAAAACTTGAAAAGAAAAATTGTAAAAATGTTTATAAGAAAACAGAAGACTTTGTGACACTGGGGTAGAGAAGAAATTCTCAAACAAGAAAGGACATGTCAAAGAAAAAGATGGACACGTTTGATTTTACGTCCAAATTAAACATTTCTATATAACTCTAAGGAAGGGAAAAGAAGTCACACTGGATAGGTGTTGCTGGGATTATTATTCCAAATATACAAAAAACCCCCTGACTTCTACAAATCAATTAGAAAATGACCACCCATTAGTAAATGAAACAAATATACACAGGCAATTCACAGAGGAAGAGAACAAAACAGCCAACAAATGCAGGTCTTTAACCTCATAGTTATCAGGAGAATGCAAATGAAATACCACTTCTCAAACATTTGTTTGGCAAGATTTTAAGAATCTGGTAACACAGTGAAGGCAAAAGTGTGGCCAATTCTTACATGCTCCTTATACCTTGTAGGAATGTAAACTGCTGCAACTGCTTTAGAGTTTTTGGTAATTTCTTGCAAAACGGAAGAAGTCCACATCCCAGGGCCTTGCATTTTCAGCTCCATGTGTCTGTGCCAGAGAAATGTATGTCCCATGTGAGCATAAGGACTTTGCGCATGATACATACAAAGTCTTTCAGCATCGCTTTTGACAGTGAAAAATTGGAAATAACCCAACGGTAAAGAGTGAGAAATTGTAGGTTACTCAACAGGGACTGCTACAGGACAGTTAAAAATAAACTGCATGGGGGCTTCCCTGGTGGCGCAGTGGTTCAGAGTCCACCTGCCGATGCAGGGGACGCGGGTTCGTGCCCGGGGACGCGGGTTCGTGCCCCGGTCCGGGAAGATCCCACATGCCGCGGAGCGGCTGGGCCCGTGGGCAGCTAGGCCCGTGAGCTGAGCCTGCGCATCCGGAGCCTGTGCTCCGCAACGAGAGAGGCCACAACAGTGAGAGGCCCGCGCACCGCAAAAAAAACCAAAAAAAAACAAAAAAAACCCTGCATGAATTAAATGAGTCAATTTGAATAAATTTCAAAGATAATCACAAGTGAAAAAGCTGCAAAAGAACATATAGTATATCACGTAAAATTTTACATATACAATAGTATGTGTTGTTCCTGGATAAGAACTTGAATACATGCTAAAATATACATTAAGAATAATAGATACCAAGTCTGTGGTATATATACTTCTAAAGAGGAAGGACTTTTTTTTTTTTTTAAGAGAGATTTATAGAAGAAAAGGGTATCTACACAAGTTTTTCATTATTTTCTGTGCTCTGTTTGAAATTTTTCATAACTAAATATTTTTCAAAGCAAATACAAAAATTTAGTTGAATTCGTAAGACAAGTTTTAACAAATACAAGTCACTAGGAAAAAACTGTTGTTGAAAATAGATGTGAACCACTGAAATCTGGGCAGTGGCGAGGTACTGAAAAAGTAAAGGATCCAGAAATCTTGCAAGTGTTTTTATAAGCTTTGCTCCACATTAAAAAAAGGGTTAGAAAGCTTAGATACTTTCTGATATGTTTTCTGCAGAGAGAAACTGTAATCAGTAAAGCCATATACAAAGAAAAGAGTAGTCTCATGGAATAAAAAATGGTGAGTAAATATACATTTCTATGTCTTAAGTTAAAATACAAAATTTAAAAAATTAAAAAACAGAATTTATGGGGGATGAGTAGAGGTCAAGAGTGGGCTGAGCCTGGGAGAAGACACTGGCGTGCCCCTGAAGGCAGGCACCCACCCAGATTTGCACTATAGGTGTCTCTCTTGCCTCACCCTGGTCTGGCCCTGGTTGGGAAATGCAGTGTTACCTGAAGTACCTGGACATGAGGGCTGGCCAGACACGGTCCCCACTGCCACCCCTCCCAAAAAACCCCAGAATTTAAAGTGTTTGAACGTTTTAACTTAAAAAATTTTAAAGTTGATTAAAACGGAGTATATTTTAAATTATATTTTAACCAACTTTTAAAATTTAATTACCAAGTATAGGTCCCAATCACATCAGATGAAAATGCTTGTATAAATCTAATTATTTGTTTTCTTTTAACAGATAAGTGGGTTAAGATAAATTAAGGAATGGAAAAGAAGAAGCCAGAGATACGGTTATAAAACACCACCACCAAACTATGTTGTATTAAACTTCAGCAGATAGTGTCACAAATCTGGCTCTGACCTTCCTTAACAGTCGACTAACAGGAAGGAAATTTGATCAACTATCCCCACAGCACAGTATGGAGACTGCTAATGTCTTATTAATGCCACAGATTCTTTATCTTTGTAGGTAACTGTCACCGATTTGTAGACACTAATGTATAATATGATTTTTTGAACATAAAACTATTTCTTAGCATTCAAGAAGTTATACCCTGATCATATTTGATAGGAAAAGCATCTTGTGACTTGGAAATTTTATTTTAGAAATTCTATCTGTCCATGGCAATAAAACATTTTTACCCGTTAGGGAGTTTTTTTTTTTCTTTGCTACTAGGGGCTTCTATTCCTTTATTTTCCTTTAATCTTGGCTAAATTACGATGTCATTCACAAGAGTTTATCAGTAGACTCAAGTTATACCGGTGAGGTTGAATCCTTATTTCTAAGTGATCTGATGCTCTTGGAAATTGGGAAGTATGATTAATTCCTACTAAATTAATTTTTCTGGTAAGTATTTGCTTGGACATCTTCCACAATTGCATAAATTCTTTTATTAACCATAAACCACTAAGAATCTAGACTCTTAGTTGGAAAGCATAGAGTGGAATTTGTTTTTCCTTCAAGTTAGCCATGACCCTATCAGTCTTTGAAAACATCCCCTTCTGGGTAAACAATGGCTTCTAACCATTTTGAACTCTTGGCGTACTTTTAAGTACATAATGGAGGAACACTTGAATTAAATTGCTGCACAATTATGCTATTTTCTAAGAAGCCATCTCTCAGGTATCACTGTTAGGGTAGAATTATTTACTATTGGAGTTGCCAGATAAAATACAGGATGCTCAGTTAAATTTGAGTTTTTGATAATGCATAAATAATTTTAATTATATCCCAAATATTGCTAAAAAGTAATTTGTTGTTTGTCTGAAATTCAAATTTAGTTGGGCGTCCTGTATTTTTATTTGCTAAATCTGGTGGCCTCATTTACCATGCCTTTTTTTTTTTTTTTTTGCATATTCCAGTAAATAGAGATCTCTTTGGTGCCAGCTTCACATTATCTTCCACCTCTTATTTGCTGCTAAAAGAAAACTGAACTACTTATGAACAAATTACAGAACCTGCTCAGTTAAAAATTAAAGTGCCCCATCTGACAGAAGACAAATCACTAGTTGCAGTACGAAATATATTTTACACATTGCTTAAAGCTCAATGGCATATTGATACCACTAACCTGAGTGAAACCGTCACGGTAAAAGTGTACACACCTGTGTCAAAGCAGTTTTACGTTCAAGCATTGCTTTAAAAAAAAAAAAAAAGTCAGGTTAGCTAAAGGAACACAAAATTTCAGGCAGTGATCGTCAGTGGTTACTGCCTGCCTTCTAAAACTTACACCCCTCTGGTTGCTCCTCCCCTGTTGTATCTCCCAGTGTCCCCATTTCTGTTCTCTTCTCTGAAGCTAAAGTTCTGCTATAGAGTTTTTTTTTTTTTTTTGCGATACGTGGGCCTCTCACTGTTGTGGCCTCTCCTGCCGCGGAGCACTGGCTCCGGACGCACAGGCTCAGCAGCCATGGCTCACGGGTCCAGCCGCTCCGCGGCATGTGGGATCTTCCCGGACCGGGGCACGAACCCGTGTCCCCTGCATCGGCAGGTGTACTCTCAACCACTGCGCCACCAGGGAAGCCCTGCTATAGAGTTTTTTGGATCTGTTTCCGAGCAACTGTTTCTTTTGCTCATTTTGGCCTGTGCTCTGGCAATGTGGCCCATAATTAGTATTTTTTTCCTTCAAGTGATAGTCTAGTAGCTTCATGTTGCTCCCTTCACCTGCAGTACGGTGCCATATTCTCCAGTAATGATTATCTAATATCTTCCTCAATTAATAGTCAGAAATACATTACTATTTACTGTCCATGAACTATTGAATAGTACTAGCAACAGCTGGGAACTTATTATTAAATAGAAAAGAGAAATCTCAGGAAGGCCCCACACTCACTGAATCAGAATTGCATTTAAAAAGGAAATACCCAGGTGATATGTAAGCACAGTACAGTTTGAGATGCACTGCTTTAGATAATTCAATTAAAAACATTAACCAAGCATCTTCTATATTTATAGAGTATATCAAAAAAGAATAAGAAACACACACACACACACAGACATGTACTTGCCTTCCAGGAAGTCCGACACTTAGGGGAGATTATTTGAGGGGGGGAGGGGGAGCTGTAAATTTCATAAACTAGGTATAGAAAGAAATACCTGCTTCAGTGGAAAACTGCACTGTTAAAGAGTACAACCTTCAGGGTTTTCACATTCCCATTACATGAGAGCTCTGAGTCTTTCATTGCCTTTGAGCTATTTTACAGCTGACAACTGTACAAAACTAACAGCAATGCAAAACTCTTGTCTATATTCTTGTAAATTCTGTCTGGTAGAGGTACAATTGATGCCCCTGGCCCACTGTGGAAGAAGACAGTTTTGCCTCTATTTGCTCATTTATTTCAATATTCCTGATCAGTAAATGTGTCAGTTCTTTTGATTGTCATTTGAACTGATTATATAACATCTTACCAGTCCCCTCATTAATAAGGTAAACAAAAACCACGTGTTGCTAATTTTATATCTGTGTGACAGTCATGATTTTACTTCCTTCTCCCTTTTTTGTGGAAAATTATATTTTAAACATAGGAAAAAATTAATTTGCTCCAGCCAAGTCACTTTGATGGAATGAAAAAAAAATCCAGCTTCGTATAGGTTAAGATGAAAACCATGTAACAAACAAAAAGCCCCAAATGTGTTCATTTAGACCTGAGTAATTTAGATTTGTTTTCCACTCCCCCTACCGCCTTAGGAAAATTTCAGATAAAAATGAGACTGGTCTTTAAGTGCTTTCAAACTACACATAGTGATGGAGGATTTTTTAATTCCTGAATGTCAATGAGTATCCTAAGGCCTTCCTGGATAAATGTTTCAATGAATTTTATTTGTACACTTAATTATTTTCCACTTCAAATAGTAAAATGCCTTTTTAACAAGTCAAATTTTACCTGAGACCTGTGCTCCTGGTTCTTGAATAGCCACGAAACCCTCCTACTCCTCTCCATATGGCTTCCATAAGACTTAAGAACATCCCCTTGTTTATCTATGACCAGGGCAAAGGACCTCCAAATTCCCATTGTCTCATTTATAAATTTATGAATAATGAGCTGAACTGCTTCTTGAAAATAATCAATTGGAACAAAATGCTTGTTAACCATATTTTAAGTTTCTCTCCTTCCCCTAGGTCCCTGAACTTTGGCCTACCCTCAGCCAGAGCCAGCAAAGGACCCCTCCAGAGAATAGGCTGGCCTCAAGGCAAAACAATCTGGGATCTACAATCAGACCAAGCAGTTCTGTTTTGGCTTTGTTTACTCATCCCTTGAGAAGCTGGTAAATCTTTTGGTCAGAGAATTCTCTCCACTGCTATAATCCCTTTTCCCCTCTTGCAATAACCCTTTCAATAAAGTCTCTCCTTACTAACTCTGGATTTTATTATTTGACACTTGCTTTTAAAAGTTCTGCATTTTCAATTTTCTCTTGCCTTAGAATCGCCAATACTTTCCTTCAGTACCTAAATAGAGTATGTTTTGTGATTCTAAGATTAACTTCCAATATTTTTATAGCACTCCCAGAAGAGTCGAGAGAGAATGAAATAAATATAGATTTATTAGACCCCTTCTTCTATACCTTAGGTAGTAAACACAGGCATTTGCTCCTCATATATCTGAACACTGACAAGTTAGGGAATAAGCTTTTTTAAAAAACTGAGGTATTACCTGACATAACATTATATTAGTTTCAGGTATACAATGTAATGATATAATATTTGTATATATTGCAAAATGATCACCACAATAAGTCTAGTTAACAACTGTCACCACAGTTACAAACGTTTCTTTTCTGTGATGTGAACTTTTAAGATTTACTCCCTCAGCAACTTTCAAATATGCAGTACAGTATTATTAACTAGTTATCATGTTGGATGTTACATCCCCATTACTTATTTACAACTGGAAGTTTGTACCTTTTGACCCCCTTTTCACCCATTTTGCCCACCCTAACCCCCGACAATGGCAATTACCAATCCGTTCTCTTTATCTATGAGTTCATTTTTTAAACATTATATTTTAAAATTATTTGTTTTTTATAGATTCCATGGAATACCTTTTAAACACTATCTCTTGCTATTCATTACCCAACTCTATGGTACGTAGGCTGGATGCACTGAAGAAGCTGAGTGACCTCATACAAGGCCATGACAGTAGCAAGTTTCCCTAATAACACAAGTTCTAGGACATGATCACAGGCCTCCTATAGGAGTTAGTCAAAGCAGAACCACAACCATCACTTCCACTAACAAAACAAAAGCAGAGGGAGATAGTGGTGCTTGGTTATCACTCTTCAAGTTAGTGGGAAAAAGAGCATTAAGAGGAAATTTAACGAAAAAAAAAAATCACTGAATTTTTAGGTCAATTTTTAAGAGTCTTTCCCTTTCGGTCTTACAATTTGTAAGGTATTTCCCCATTTACCTTTTATTTAATTAAAAAAAAATAACTTCACCCCTATTTTGCAAATCAGCAGTTTCAGTCCTAAGCATGCGCGCGCACACACACACACACACACAAATCATGCCTCTGGCAACTGGAAACTTTTTGTGCCCATTATCTTCAAATACTACCTACCTACAGGACACTTGAATGGGTACTAACAGAAGGGTTAAATGGCCAAGTGGGATAGTCTTAAACCTCAAGAAGACCCAGGCCCCATAAGAAAGATAAAGTGAACTTAAAACAAAAATATGGTCCATAGTATTATTTAAAATAAAACATTTGGGAGGTTCCAGTCAAAGATGGTAGTGTAGGAAGACCCTGAACTCATCTCTTCCCACAGATGCACTGAATTTGTACCTACATACAGATCCATTCCTGCCAAAGAAGAACTGAGGGCTGCAGAACAAGTGATAAGTGATAGAGGGACAACACAGGGGATGGATAAAAGAGATGGAGGCATGGTATCGATGGGAACCCCAACCCTGATGAGGACCTTCAGTAGGGAGGGATATCACTGAGGGACCTGTACGCAGACTTGCCCACACTAGAGCAGGGCAAAGAAGCAACTGTTTTAAGGACACCTACGCTCTAGATGAAGGAAATCCATTTACTAACCCTCAAGTGTCTGCCAAATGGGCAGAGAACTGCTGAAACTGTCTCTGGGGTCCAAGGTGCCAGAAAGTGCCATTTTTTGTGTGTTCCCCATACACCTTAATAGTGCGGACAGAATCATGGTCCAGGTACTCATGCTGCCCCAGCATGCCCCAGGTCCACCCCACCCCCCAGCTCCACTTGTCCTGCCAAGGTGGTCTGAGCATGGCAAGCCCTGGGACCGCATCCCTCCCCTGCTCCACTCATGCCTGCTCCAGCTCCAGTCACCCCACTAGGGTGGTCCCAATGTGAACGTGCTCCAGGACACACTGGCCCACACCTGCTCCAGGTCCAACCAGCCTGACAAAGCTGCCTGGCACACACGGTCCATAAAGAGGACACACCTACACAAAGCCATGTCTTCCAGACTTGGAGAGGTAGATGTTTCACCTAATTAATAGGAAAACAGAGTTAAACAAAAGGAGGAGACAGAGAAATATGTTCCAAAAAAAAAAAGAACAAGATAAAAGTCCAGGAAAAAACCCTAAGGAAATAGAGATAAGTAATTTACCTGATAAAGAGTTCAAAGTAATGGTCATAAAGATGCTTAACAAACTTGGGAGAAAAATGGAGGAACACACTGAGAACTTAAGAGTTAGGATATAAAAGAACCAAACAGAGATGAAGAATACAATAACTGAAATGAAAAATATACTGGGTCAACAATCTAGAAGACAGAATAGTGGAAGTCATCCAAGCAGAAAAGCAAAAAGCAAAAAATTTAAAAGAGCTTAAGGGACCTCAGAGACAACATCAAGCACACTAACATTTGCACTATAGGAGAAGAAGAGAAATAGAAAACATATATGAAGAAGTAACGGCTGAAAACTTCCCTAACCTGGGGAAAGAAACAGATATCCAGGTTCAAGAAGCACAGAGAGTTCCAAACAACATAAACCTAAAGACACACCAAGACAAGCTATAATTGAATCAGCAAAAGTCAAAGATACAGAGTTTCAAAGACAGAAAGAGAAAAACAACTAATCACATACAAAAGAACCCTCACAAAAGAACTCTTGAAAGACTATCAGCCGGTTTTTTAGCAGTAACTTTGCATGATATATTTAAAGTGCAGAAAGGAAAAAACCTGCAACAAAGATTACTCTACCTGGCAAAGACATCATTTAGAATTGAAGGAGAGATTCCCAGACAAGCAAAAACTAAAGAAGGTCATCATCACTAAACCAGTCTTACAAGAAATGTTAAAGATCTTCCTTGAGTAGAAGAGGCCATAACCAGAAATAAGGAAATATATGAAAAAAAAACTGCACTGGTGGAGGCAAATTTATAGTCAAGGCAGTGCATCAGCTGCTTAAAAACAGGTATGAAAGTTAAAAAACAAAGGTAGTAAAATCAACTACAACTACAATTAAGTATTTAAGAGATACACAAAATAAAAAGATGTAAAATATGACATCAAAAACAAAACATGGGGGGAAGAGTAAAATGTGCTTTTAGAGCATTCAAACTTACGCCAAGAATTAGTTTAAAATAAACTGATAAATATATATATATATATGTCAATATACATGAATCTCATGGTAACCACAAACCTATAATAGATACACAAAAAACAAAGAGTAAGGAAGCAAACATAACACTGAAAAAAAATCATCAAAACATGAGGGGAGAGACCAAGAGAAGCAAAGAACAGAGAAGAACCACAAAAACAACCAGGAATGAGCAACAAAATGGCAATAAGTACATACCTATCAATAATCACTTTAAATGTAAATAGACTAAATGCTCCAATCAAAAGACATAGGCTGGATGAATGGATTAAAACAATGAGACCCATCTATATACTGCCTACTGCTCACATTTGGCACAATTCAGCAAACCCTTCAGGTCTCCAAACTCCATTTGTGATTTCTCTCTATTCCTATGGTCCTAAACCGTCAAAGAGAACAGAATCCCTTGATTTCAACAACTGAAAGACTGTTTCCAGACTAAGATGAATGAGCAAAGCTCTCTTTATTCTACCTGAATTCTGGATGTGGTCAACACTGTCGAACAGTACTTAATACTAAAACTGTCAAACAGTTGGGTAAATGATTGTGACACTGAACTGTAAGCTATTCTGTTGAAAACACTTCCACCTCTTCCTAGAAAACAAAGTCTGGACTCTTTAGCATGGCATTACTTGTTCAAACGTCACACACTCCAGGTCAAAATAGTCTACTAGCAAAGTTCTTTTATATTTTATGTCTTCATATTGTCTCTTTGCTTGGAAAGCCAGGCAATGCTAACTAATCCTTCAAGACAGTGCCAGCGTCTTCACCTTTCTGCTGTGCCTTACCCAAATACTATTGTTATAGGACCTTCTTCCTCTGTGTTTGAAACTTTTACTCTATTACTTTTCAGCTGTTGGAAGACAGGAGCTAAATGGTGTTATTTTCTCTATCACTCAAGGCAAAAGAGTAAATAACTTCAGGGACTTCCCTTTTCATAGCACTCATCACAGGCTTTCTTCTTTGTTAGTTTTTCCCATTATGTATTAAGCTCCGTGAGGGCAAGGAATCACCAGGGTCCTGTTACAGCTGTAACTTCTCTAACTAGCACAATATTGGCACTTAGTAGATAACATCTTTCGAATGAATACATGTTCCTAAACTGCCAGAATCTCACACAAAGAAGGCTGAATCTGCCCAAATCAATGTGACTAGGTGCTCAGGATCCTGCAATTATCCCCACCTCAACCCTGTGCTCATATGCATAACGCCCCTACTTCACGTATGTATCAGAATATTGCAAGCCACCAGATACATCATATGAGCCTCTACCATGTTCACGGTACAGGAATGGAAGAAAGAAGACTATTTATTCGGCATCCGGCCTCAACCAAACAGCTAGGGCTGGGAGGGCTCCGATTTAAAAAATAAAAACCAAATAGCAGAGATATAAGCTGTGGATGGGGCTCTAGGCCGCAAAGCTCTCCTCTAAATAAGACAAGTCTAAATCAAAATTAGCAGGGCTCCAGGTCTCCCTAAGGGTGGCGACGACCCGCGGGGTCAACAGATGCGGTGGTAGAAACCGTACTGGGCCTTGACACAAGGGGCCGCAGATGAACCGGAGGAAACGGGGAACGCTGCAGAGTGGCAGGCTGGCGGAGGCCACAGCTAGCAGCTGAAAATCCCCCTCACGTGTCCGACCTGCTCCCCCTCCTCTCCTGGGGCCCTCCATCACCTGGCCCGGGCCCTCCTCCCACCCAGAGATCGGTCTCCACGCCCCCGACCCACCCCAAAGCCTCCCCCAGCCCTTCCCACCTTTAGCGGGAGCTCTCAATCGCCGGGGTCCGGGCCGCACCCGCAACGTCTCAGCTGGGCCTCGGCAGCCGGCTTCTCAGCTCCCCCCGGCGCTACCAGCGAGAGGGCGGCGAGCCAGGCTAGAGAGTCTCAGCGCTACCATAAAGAGAGGTCTGGGAGAAGCCTAGAGGGGAACGGAGCTTGGCCCACCGCCTCCGGGGCGGACAGGGCGGGGCGGCGTGAATTGGCGAATGAATCCAGGTGAGGCAATGGTTGCTTCAGAGGCTGTCTGGATTTTTTTTTTTTTTCTTCTGTTGGACGTTAGGGAATTGGGCGGTGTCTGGGGCCACCTTTTACAAGATGCAAATTTGGCTAACTTGGGTTGTGTTCGCGAATCTCTACGCCTGTGCGTGATGCCACATTCTTGCACCCCAACCCTCCTAATCCCTGAAGAAGTGAATGAGTTAAAAAGACCTTCAGAAGAGACCCTTTATTTAGGGTCTCACATTTTGATTTCTTTCACTCAAGCGAAATATATTCCAAAATGCATCTCCTTTATTATAAATTATAAGAACAGCTATGTTTATTACTTTGAGTAGAGTGTAGGCACCAGGAAGATGCTTGCAAATTTTCAGAAGGGAAACACACACACACACACACACACACACACACACACACACACAGTATCTTTCTTGTAACCCTATTGTCTGGGCCAATTTAGGAGCTGATTAATTTCTAAAACAGATTTTATTCACCTACAATCTTTGAGGGCCCTAAATCCCTTAGACTGAAGCGTCTGAGCTGGCAGCCATTTTCAGGTGGGGGTAGGAGGACCCCTTCCCCCACCCCGCCCCACTGTTGTTTTAACTAGCCAGGTGAAAAGTGTGAGACAGGGAAATAAGATCCACCAAAGCCCAAGCTTGCTAGCAATACTATACACACCTACTGTAAGTTGTTTTTTGCAGGGAACCTCTCTAATGGTCCTTCCTAACACCTCCATGCTGCTTTGAACCTAGTCAGGGTTTTTGCCGCTCCCTAATTTACACCCATCTTAGAAATGGGAGAAAGGCAAGAACAATGGGTAATCTCCTCAACTGTGTCCACAGGAGGTGACATTCAGTAGTTCTTTTAGTAGTTACTTTGTGATTGGCACTTTGCTAAGTTATCATGAGAGAAGAAGAATGAAATTTATACCTGCTTTCAGAGAGCTCAGACTAATGAGAGAGAGGAATAAATAGTTAATCACAGTGTGGTGTGATAAATGCCATCAGAAATGCAAGGATATGGACAGGATAAAATGAGAGGTGCTAAGGCAGGGAAATTCTGGGAGGAGATTTAATGCCTGAATTGAATTGTCTATGGAAAACTGCTTGATGCAATGGTGGCCTCCAAGTAAACTGTTAGGCAATCTATCCTAGAGGTAGTGAAACAGAAGGCTTTCAGGACAAATTAAGATGCTTGAATAACATGGTTTACTGAATCAATTTAAATATCTAGTGAAAAGTAAGGGGAAAGAGTTGGGGCAAGCTGACACACTTAGGCTAGGGTGCAAACAAGTGGAAGGGCAACATCAGCTGAGTCATGGGTTATGCAGTGTTCATGTGCTGTTGCCACGTCAGCCTTTCCCACTGATCTTATGCTTATGAAGACTAGCGTTGAGGTTACAGCAAGGAGGCCCACAGGTGGAAAGTGCTTTGGGCCAATGGCACACACCTGCTCTGTTGAATAGATGCAGGGAAACGTGTTTGGTCACAACCAGAGCTTACTAATTAGCCTGATGAACAGACACGGGTTTTACTTGTATTTCTTGGGTAGAGCATGTAAGAGACTATACTAGGTGTCACCTATGGATGGCTGATTTAGGGGTGACATAGTTGTCATCCCAGAGATGGCATAATTATTCATATCTTAGTTTTTCCATTCCTTTTTGACTCTAAATGATGCTCTGTTCCATCATATTTTTGATTTATTTTCACTTTGATATGCCTTATAGTTTACTAACTTACTATGTATATTTAACACAGTTCTGTCTGTGTTTCACAAAGTACATGCTTACTCATTTTCTATATATAAAACATCCGAGGAGTTTTGCATTTATCTTCTGAGCTGCTAGTGTACTTAACACTTCTGACTAACACTTCTTCTGACTTTCATCCATCCTTCAGGGAACTACAAGGAATTCAGTATAGCTGGGGTAGGAAGCTGGAGAGGTAAGTAGAGGAAAGATAATATCTTTTTTTTTTTTTTTCTTTTTGGCCATATTAAAGATACTAGATTTTATCCTGGAGAAAACTGTAAAACTGTGTGGAGTGTGAAGAATAGGGAAGAGGTACAGTCCTGCCCAGGAGGGCCAGGTAGAATCTCTTGCCCTAGTGCAGGTGATTAATAATGAGGTCTTCGATCAACTAAGACAGTGGCTCTGTGGAGTGAGATGTGATTCCCTTGCCCTCAAGACATTTGGTAATGTCTGGAGACATTTTTGGTTATTCCAACTAGAGGGTGCTACTGATAATCTAGTGGGGTGAGGACAGGGAGACTGCTAAACATCCTACAGTGCACAAGAGAACCCCTCACAACAAAGAACTTACCTGGTTCAAAATTGCGGTAGTGCCAAGATTGAGAAACCCTGAACTAAGGGAATTAAGAAAGCAAGAGAGGATAGAACTTAAGCAAGCGGATTTAGTTGGATTTCGTAACTGATTAGATATGTATGTGAGGAAGAAGGTGATTGCACAAGAACCACAAACTAGGCAAAACATGAAGTATTAACATGAAATAGGTCCCAAGTTTCATATGAGATGGCCTGGCGCTCCGAAAGGGGTTATGGGAAATGAACAAGGATGGATTCTTAGTAATTGCTTTCCTCCTCCCCCTCTTCTTCTTTTTTTGTAAGCTTTCATATTGAATTTTAATATGTCACACAGAAGTACACAAGTCATAGCTTGATGAATTTTTATATCCACATAACCACTACCCAGGTCAAGAAATTCCACTATCCCAGAAGATTCTTTTAAGTTGCCCTCCCTGCCCCCAGTTATTGTCACCTGTCGACAAAGGTAACCACCGTTCTAACTACTTTTACCATAGACTATTTTTGCCTGTTTTTGGAATTTGGAATTGTACTGAATACACTCTTTCGTGTCTGGCTTTCATGACACAACATTATATTCACCTCTGTTGGGTGTAGCAGTAGTTTTTTGTCATGACTGAATCGTATTTCTATTACATGAAGGTGAGAACCTGTTATTTTATCCATTTCACTGTTGATAGACATTGGGTTGATTTCATTTGTGGCTTTTACAAATAATGATGCTGTGCACATTCTGTCTTTTAGTGCACGTGTATTCCACGCTTTGTGTGAACGTATGTAGTGGATACTTAGTGAATAGTGGAATTGTTAGATAATAGGCAGTGTGTATGTTCAGTGTGCGTAGATACTGCCAAAGAGTTTTCCAAAGTGATTGCATCAATTTACACTACATTCAGCTCCAACTTATACTCCTAAACATGTTCACCAGCACTTGGGTTTATCAGCTGTTATTGTTGGTTTTTCATTTTAGTTACTCTGGAGGTTGCATAAGTAATTGTTTTCTAACACTAAGTTACTTCACTGCACCACTTGGGGCACAAAACAACTCTAAGTGGGAATTATATGCCTGGTTCAAATCCTGGATCAGCCACTTATGCTGGCATAACCTATGGAAGTTACTTTAATAACTTAAGCTTCAACTCCTCATCTGTAAGATAGGGATAATATCATCTGCCTTATAGGGTTATTGTGGGGAATAAATATATGCGTGTATGTGTGTGTGTGTGTATGTATGTAACAAGCATATATACATATACATGTTTGTGTGTATATGTATAATACTAATATATTAAAGTAACCAGTTTTGGCCCAAGATGGAATCGCTCATGCTAAGTAAGTCCCTTGTCAGCAAACCAAAACTTAACAAAGTTTCTATTCTTGGCTCTCCCAAAATAAGGAAGGCCAAGGTAGACCAATCAGTGCTTGCCTGCTCAGCACAAGTTACCTAACCAGGCTCCTAGACTTCCCTTTGCTCCATAGAAGGAAAATACCCTCACTTTAATCAGTCAGCAAATGCCTAGTATGACTTCTCTGTTCTTGTGCCCTTTTACCTGTGAAAGCCTTTCATTCTGTACAGTTCCTCAAAACTTCTCTCAATCTGCTAATCCGTACATGAATCGCTGAATAAAGACAATACAATCTTTATTTATTTTTTGGCCACACTGTGCAGCTTGTGGGATCTTAGTTCCCTGACTAGGGATTGAACCTGGGCCCCCAGCAGTGGAAGCACAGAGTCCTAACCAGTGGACCACCAGGGAATTCCCAACAATAAAATCTCTAAAGTGGACTCGGTTGAATTTTGTTCTTTGACAAGTATATATACTAGCAAGAATTATTATAGCTTCCAGTCATTGAGAGTTTAGCTATATGCTAGTCAAATAAAATTCACCCTGGTAAATTTGAAGATCTAGTTGGCTTTATTCAAGGGTTTATGAATTGGGCAGCATGTCTTCTAACAACTAGAAGGGCATCCCAAGGAGTGGTACAAAATGGAAGATTGTTGTAGGAAGGGTGGGGCAAGGGAGCTATTAGCAAAATAAAAGAAAGGGACGTCTTTTGGGGAGTGGGGGGAGGGAGGGAAAGGAATGGCAGAGGTTTTATTATGCAGATTGCCTCCTCTTCCGGGATGGGGGTAGGGGGATGGAGAGGGCCCATTTGACAGATAACCTCGAAGGTGCTGACCAGAAAATTGCAAACTGGTTGATTAAGATTACATTTCCGCAGAATGTTCAGCTGCCGTTAGATTAGGTATTAAATCTAGGTTTGACATTATGGACTTTACCTCAAGTGATGTCATTTTGGGCCTGTAGTTTTATTTGTAACAGTATATATAGTTGTCCCTTTTTTATTCATGGCTCTGCATCCATGGAGTCAATGAACCTTGGAGTCCTGTAGTATTTACTATTGAAAAAAAATCCGTTGTTAAGTGGACCCACAGTTCAAACCTCTGTGTATACACATATACCTCTGTGGTATTATCTATGTATGTATATACCTCCATGGTATTGTTGAAACAAATAGACTGCCAGATATTTCTCCAGCAAAGATGGGTTTCTTTGGGATCAGCAGAGAATTGCAATTCAGGCTCTGCAACCATGAGAGCCACGTGCAAGTCTCTGCACAGCAAGGGGAGGCAATGATTTTATAGAGAGGAAAGGAGGTTGGGAGGGCTGTAGTAAACAAAGAGTCCGTGGCTTTTCATTGGCTGAGTTTGTCTTCTTCCTATTGGGGGGGCTGTGCTACCATCTCAGGGTGTGAGAGCGCCCCCTTCTGGTCTCCCAACTCCATTCAATTGAGGTTTCTTTTTATTAATCTTTTACAGTTTATATATATACACACATACCACACCTCCTCCTGTGTGTTTTTCTTTATACTATATACTCCTTTACTTCTGACACCAGATGTGTGGATTTTCCACACACCAAACAATTCCACGACACCAGCTGGTTGTCCTACAATTTAACTCAATTCTTACACTGTCTCCCTGGGGATAGTGTGAGATCCCACAGGTTAAGGGTTCAGTCCCACAAGACTGCCCCCTCCCTACTTCAGACACCAATCATAATTCCAGGTTGTTACCTGTGCTTCTGACCCCCTGGCTATAAATCTGAGGTTTCCATGATCCCCTGCTTCCATTAATTTGCCAGAGCAACTCACAGAACTCAGGAAAATATTTTACTTACTAGATTACTGCTTCATTTGAAAAGTATATAACTCAGGAATAGCCAGGTGGTGATACATAAGACAAGGCAGGTGAGAATAGGTACAGAGCCCTTTATGCCCTTTGTGGGGCACACCACTCTCCCAGAAGCTTACCTGCGTTCACCAACCTGGGAAGCTCTCTCAACCTAGTCCTTTTGGGGTTTTTTTGGAGGCTTCATTAAGCATAACTGATTAAATCATTAACCAGTGGTGATTCAACTCAACCTCCAGCCCCATTCCTCTCCCAGAGGTGGGTTGAGGCCTATAGTTCCAACCCTCTACTCACTTAGTTGGTTCCCCTGGCAACCAGCCACTAGCCTTTGGGGCTTTCCCTTAGTCCCCTCATTAACAAAACTCTGGTGTAGTTGTTAGGAGCTTGTTTACTACTCTTATCAATTAGGGAGTTCTAAGGATTTTGGGAGCTCTGTGCCAGGAAAAGGGACCGAATCCACATAAAAATTTCTTATTGCAGATCACAATATCACAACTATATATATATATGTGATCTCCTTAAGTATGTAATGTATATATATACATATATACCTGCCACAATTAAGCTCTCAATAACTGGTAGCTAAAATTATGTTTGCTACTATTTATAGACTACCAATTATACATGGAAGCACTGGCATGAGCAGCTCACACATGTGCTCTCGTTCATGACATGTTGTATTTTAGTCTTGAAAGGTGGATATTAAACTGAGAAGTGGAGCTGTTTGAAACTGTACCTCCTGACTTCCCTCTCACCACTTTGTACCCTCCTTCTTTGCAACAATATCGAAGAGTCAGTTGATTTAAAGAAATGTGGTATAGGGAATTTAACTAATGACTGGACGGTAGAACAGATTGAAAGTACATTTTTAGCTGTTTCTCATTTTTCCCGTTTGAAACAAAGGTTTCAGTTGTCAGGGTGGCGTGGGCAAGGAGATACAGATCTGTTCACAGCTGCTGTTCAGAATTCTAGGCGTTTAAGCAGGAGAGAATTCGGCCCGAAGTAAAGCCCCGGGGCTCTTCATTGCCATCAGAACCATTGATTTGTCAATCAACATTCATCTGGGTGTCCACAGTGTGTTTGGCACTGCATGCAGGAAAGAAGCTGATGATGACAGGAAAGGTTTCAACCATTTTGCTTATGTCTGAGAACGACTCAAATGGTGTCAAGAAAAAGCAGAAACCATTAAAATTTTGTAATTTAACAGCACTTAAAATCAGAAAATATTAGAACAAGAAAAGGATCCAACAGTTCTGTTGCCTAGCATCTTCATTTAGCGGTTGATGAAACTCAGTTCCAAAAACGGTAACATTATGCGACCAATATAAAAGTGACAAGTAGGAAAGGTTACACAACCAGTAGATAATTGGGAAAGCTCAAGAATCATACCCCGGTCTTCTAACTCAAAATGCAGGTTTTTCCCACTCTATCAGGTTGCATCTTGATCTATGAGTAAGGATCATATTCTTAGAAAACCAGAAAATATAATATTACGTATATCTCTGTTCTTTTGAATTACTCTCTTGAAAAAGTAGGTGTCAAGCCATTAGTCTACTTATTTTGTCTTTTCTGTATCAGCCATTATTTTTTGTTTGTTTTTATAATTTCATTTTATTTTTTTTGAAGTGTAGTTGATTTACAATGTTGTGTTAGTTTCAGGTATACAGCAAAGTGATTCTGTTATACACACATATATATATATATTTTTTTTCAGATTATTAGCCGTTATTAATTATAGGGAGAAAAGATACTGATGGCTTTGGGGGAATGTTTTGGCTTGAAGGGGGCTTATTTAGATGAATAATGTGAACAATTCTAAATATTTTGGGGCTTCCATGAGAGAGCCCTCATTTGGGCCTTTGGGCAGGCCTTAGAAGAGCAGTACTACCTAGGAGCCAGCAGAGGGCGAGCAGAACATTGTTTTGCCAATTTTCACCAAGATTCTTCTCACTCTGTTTTACCTTCTGTTCATTTTTTGTACATATTTGATAAATGCCTTGACAGTGGTGAGCTACTCTTTCCTGTACTTTTAAGGAGAACAGAGAATTCCTCTGTCAATGAATTGGCATTTTTATTTAACTTTACCGGCTGTCACATGAGCTGGGATTGGAAAGTTCTTAAGCATAGTAGGAGTTTTTTGGTGCTTTTCTTCAGAATATTGGATTAATTAAGTGATTTTAAATATACATAATCAAATCCATTATATAGATTCTCTCACTTCTAATAATTACTTCAGAAAAGATAATTAATAAGGTTTGGAATTATTAGTCACTGGAGTTTGCTGTGTAAGAGGATACAGGTGTAGTGACTTCAGAGAAAGTGTGAAATGATGACTTTTTATAGCTAGAGTTTCAGAAATAAAATTCATGTGTCAGTTCGAGTAATCACCTACTCATTTTCCAGAAATATTTAATAAATTTACACATTCATTTTTGCTTTGCTTTTGTATCCTCAGAGTTGGAAGAATCAAACTGAATATGATACACACTTGTCCTCAAGGAGTTCATGAGAGATTGACACAGAAGCAGATCATTGAATATTTTAACGGCAGTATTAGACAATTAGGCATACATATGGGGCAGTAAGGGTGCATAGAATATAGACACTCAACCCAATAAAGGGGGTCTGGAGTGTCCCTGGAGGAGGACCACCTGAGCTGTCATAAAGGATGAGTAGGAATGTACTCTACTCATTGTGTTCCTTAATCTGTTCTGTTCTCTCTCCTCAGCTTTTCTAGGTGCTTTCCTCCCCCATCCACGTGGTTATGGCAAGAACAGCCATTTGGTTCACTGTTACATTGTGTCCCTAGCCCACAAGTTTTTGTCCATGAATGGACACCTGAAATGTGCTGGGCCAATCAGTGTCCCTCCCTAGAATTTTTCAACACGGGCTCCAACGAAGCTTGAGAACTGTCAATTGCCTTGTTTTCTGCCTTGTGGTAGAGGAAAAACAACAACAATCTGAGTTACGTTGACAACTCACAGGGAGAAGCAGAGACAAGCTGTGGAGAGAATGCATGCTCCCAGCATACAAGCTTCTGGTTCTGTTGTTACCTACGATAGCTGTGCAGCCTCTTCCCTGTCCTGTTTCATGAGACACCCCAGTATTCTTACAATGAATTTCTCTTTTTTTCTCAAGCTAGTTTGAGTTGGCTTGCTTTCCTTTTCTTCTTTCCATAAGAATCCCAGCATGTATAAAGAGTTACCAAAGCAGAGAGAGGGTGAAGGATGTTTCAGGGGCCTTGGGAGCAAAGGTATAAAAACATAAAAAAAATGGCATGTATACAGAAATATAAATAGTTCAGTATTGTTGAAACATATCTTAGCACTCTTTCTCTCTCTCATTTTAAGAGATGAGGTAGGTTATCTGTCGTTTTAAGGAGTCTAACTTTACCTTGAAGGCAATGAAGAACCATAGAAAGGTTTACACGGTGGGTGACATAGTCAGATTTGTGGTCTAGGTAGATCGCTCTGGCAGGAGTTTCTTCAGCAGTTCTCTCATCTCTGGGCTTGTCATGTGTTTCCTCACCCAGGACCCTAGGGAAAGGGCATGGGACCTGGAGAATGTACTCTCACTAACCAGAACAAACCCTAGGGTCATGACTTTTTATGACTTCATGTAATAGCTGTGTAACAGTCTGTCCTCTCCTCCATTTTGGAAGTACCACTAAAGCAGGGGCAATGTCTACTTTGTTCATCATGAATTCCCAAGGCCTAACTTAGTACGTGGAACATGTGACTGTTCAATAAGAATTTGCTAATAAATGAGTGAATGAGTAAATAGTGAGGAGGTAATAGTGAGGAGATAACTTCAAGATATGTTTTGGAAGTAGATAGGGCTTGATGGGTTTGATAAAACTAGCTACATTTATCGAGCATTTATTATGTATGAAGCAAGAGGCTGAGTGCTTTGCATGCATTACCTTCTTTAATCTTCACGCCGATCCTCTTTGTAATGTGTACCATACCTTTTCCCTTTTTGCAGATGGGGGAAAATAAGCTTAAAGAGACTAAGTACTAGGTTGAACTTATGAAATTGCCATCTAATAACTTGCCCAGTATAGTTAATAAATCAGGAGCAAGGACCTGTTCAGTGCTAATCTCTGGGTCACCATGCTATACTACTGCACGTAGATGTGAAGGGTAAGGAAGACGGGGGAGTCAAGCATGATTCCCAGGTTTCTATCATAGGTGAATGATGGTGTCTCCAATTGAAGAAGAGAACATAGAGCAGAAGTACTTCTACCAAAGGGGATGACAAATTTGATTTGGGACGTAGAGAGGATGAGGCCTGTGGGATGACCACAAGACAATGTCTGTCTACAAGTTAATGTGTGTGGGTGTGAAAATGCCTTTGCTGAAGCACTGGATTTATTGGTTATTAAGTTGTCAATAAAATCAAGATGTTAAGTGAGGTCTAGCAAGGAAAGTACGTTGCGTCAGGTGCATACTGGGTGAAGGAGAGCACCTTGCGAAATATTACACAGGACCACAGAAGTGATTGGCAGAGAGTTCTGTGTCATGGGAGAAAAAGGAAATAGGGAATTTGGGAAGGAGGAAATAGGGAGGAGGAATGATCAATGGTGTCATGTGCAGTGGAGAGGTCCTGTAAAATATATATTGAAAGCTGTCCATTAGGTTTGCCAACCAGGAATTTATTGATGACCTAAATAAGAACAATATCAATAAAGTGGTTGGGCAGAAGCCAGATTACATGTGGTAGAAAAATGATTGGAAAATACAGCCAAGAAGAATAAATAATCTTTCAAGTGTTTTCAGTGAGGAGAAGAAGGAGGCCAGACATTAGGTGAGGATTCTGGGAGAAAATACCCTATTTTTATTTATTTCTTTTTATTTTAGTCTTTTAGGGAGAGAGAGAGACAATTGAGTATGCTTGTCAGGTGTGAGAAAGAAACCAGTTGAGAGATTGAAGATACAGGAGAGAATATTGGAGAAAAGGTCTCACAAAAGAGGGAGGAAATGAGAGAGAGCTCAGAGATGGAGGAGTGTACTTCGGATAGGAGTTGGGACACCAAACTTCTGAGCTTAAAGGAAAGTAGGTGGTGATGTATGTGGATGTCTGCCTGGAAGCAGAATACCGAGAGACATCCTGCTTGATGGGTCTGAGTCTATTGACGTAACAGGAGGCCAGATTATCTGCTTGGAGTAGGAGCTTTAGAAGAAAGTACAGTACTTCCTCAGTGGGGAATTGGTCCCAGGACCCCCACAGATACCAAAATCCGCAGATGCTCAAGTCCCTTATATGAAATGGTGTAGTACAGTCAGCCCTCCCTACTGCGGGTTCCACATCCTCGGATACAAGCAACTGAGGACGCGGAACCCTCAGATATGGAGGGCCCATTATAAGATATTCATTGCGCAGTTTGGGGGAGCAAGCTGATCAGAGATGAGTACAGTTGAAACTCTGAATGAGGGTTCAGCCAAGGTGAGAGATCATATTTGGTAAGGGTAACAATTAGTATGGTTTTGAGATATTTTTCTCAGTGCTCAGCTTTCTAGTTGACTGAGGAGTGAGTGCAAGACCATCACATTGATACAAAGTTTGGTTTTTACTGGATCAGATGTAGTTGAAGGATAGTTGTACAAAGGATGCTGTTGACTGCATATAGCCCCTAGGAGCTAGAGGCTGTAGGGCAGAAGGCAGTCTTTGACTTGTGTGAGGCAGAAAGTTATAACTTAGGTCCCTGCATAAAGGTAGGACCTTGGGATTGCTGTCTCAATGAAAGGGGAATTAGAAAAGCTAAACACTAAAACCAAAAAGTAAAGAAAATTAACCTGAGAAATGAAAGCTCTAAGCTTTTTCCATATGTAGATGTTAAGCCTCATTTGACCGTCTTCCTAGGATTTTAATATGAACACTAATCTTTCATACCAATGAAATCCTAGAGTGTCCAGCAAAAGCAAAACTCTCTGTAGCAACACTTCTAGCAGTCCAGGGCAGTAAAGAACTCCCATGAAGAGTTAGTGATTAAAATGTATAAATCATAGAGGAAAATAATTCATGAGAGAGAATAATTAGACATGATGAAGAGGAATATTAGGACTTTAAGAACTTGATAAAATACAACAATCTGAAACATACTGTAGAGTAACTCTGCTTGATATTATTAAAGTGATCAAAGGAGTAAAAACCAAAAGGAAAGAGTAAGATGTTGTGATATTAGAATAGAATATATGAATTTGGAAAGCAGTTGAAAAAACTCTTAAAAATGAAATCATTGAAATTAAAAACTCAGTAGAAGGGTTAAACAGTAGATATGTCACAGGAAAAATGAGAATTACTGAATTGGAAGAAAGAGTTGAGAAAATTAATCAAAATGCAGCAAAGATAAGTAAAGACATGAAAAATAGGAAAAAAGGTGAAGACAGAGGATAGACTGAACGGGTGAGCATATGTCTAATATGATGAGAGTTCTAGAGAAGAAGAAGAGAGCGTGAAGGAGAGGCAGTATATAAAGAAATTTCCATAATTGAATGTGTGGTGGTTTTTTTCAGTCTGACAATCTTTGTTTTTCTATTGCAGTATATATTGTTTCTGTAATTAATATAATTACTGATATAATTGGATATGTATTAACCATTATACCGTGTCTTTCCTTTTTGTCTTGTCTGTTCTATGATCCTTTTTCCCTTCTTTGTTGGATTAATCAAATGTTTTTTTATTTTCTCTTCCCTTTATCAGCTGAAAAGTATGCATTCTATTTAAAGCTGTGCTGCCCAATACAGGGGTCATTAGGTACTTGTGGCTGTTTAAATTCAAATAAGAGTATAAATTATTTAAAATAAAATAAGTTCAGTTTTCATGTCAGGTACTCAACAGTCACATACGTGCAGCCACTACTGTATTGGATGTCACACATATGGAACACTTCCATCATTGCAGAAAGTTCTGTTGGACAGCAGTGATCTAGATAATCTGGTCTCTTTATATCATCTGGGTTTTTTCTTTTCTTATTTCTTGGTATGCCTTGTCATATTTCATTAAATGATGGACATTGTATATGAAAAAATTGCATCAGTTCCTGATTTTATCTTCCCTCAGAAAGGGCTTACCCTGTTCTCTGGCAGGAAGCTAGGGTTGGGGGGAGGGTGGGTCAGATCACTTTAATGTGATCAACAACTGAGTTGCCATGAATCATCTGTGTTGTAATTTTTATTAAGACAAATATCCAACTGATTTGCCCCCAGTCTTGTGGACATAACCCTCCAAGGGTCTTAACTGAGAGGCTGTGGGTGTTCATTAGGACCCCTTCTTTTTGCTGGGTCATATGCTCTTACTTTTATTTCCTTGACACTGTTAGGCCATTGTAAACTCCCCTATGCTTTCATTGGCATTTTCCTTAGATTCTTACCCTCTTGCTTTGTGTATCTTAAAAAGTCGACTCTGTGTCATGCTTGCCTCTCCCCCTATCTCTGTTGTCTTTGGACTCCACTTTTTGTCTTTTCTGTCCAGAAACTCTTTCAGCTGCTTTGCCTCTTAAGAACACACTCTGCTCAGATTCTTAGCCTTTTAGCTAGCACTAAGAATTAAGAAATTCCCCAATGGGAAACTTACAGGCTTACCTCTCTCTTCACTTTTCTTTAGGATCTTGGCCCTTCAGTCCTGGTTGCCTCAGCAATTCTCAATACTTTCAAACAGTGATTTTTTTTTTTTTTAAATCTTGTTTCTTCTAGTTTTTCTTGATGCAAGAATTCACTGGTTTGCTACAAGTTACGCTATTAGAGTTGGAAATAGAATCCCTTCCCTTTCACTTGCATTCACGGTTAATCCTCATGCAACTCTATTTATATTGACAGGAGAGTCGCTTTATTATAAGCATTATTTTGTATAGTTATGTGTCTTTCTGTGGTATCAATATAACTGCTACTGTGCTTGTATCTGTAAGCCCTTAACGAAATATTGGGGATATACTGGAAAAACTCATGATTTAATGAGGATTTTATTTTTTGACAAACTTCGGAGAGCTATAATAACAAGTACCATTTATCAACCACTTGTCAGATGTCTTGTGTATTAGATATATGTTGCTTCTAATTATTTTTTCAAATTTATTTTTGGTTGCTCTGGGTCTTAGTTGCGGCAGGTGGGCTCCTTAGTTGTGGCTCACTGGCTCCTTAGTTGTGGCTTATGGGCTCCTTAGTTGTGGCATGCAAACTCAGTTGCAGCATGCATCTGAGATCTAGTTCCCTGACCAGGGATCAAACCTGCGTCCCCTGCATTGGAAGGTGGATTCTTAACCACTGCACCACCCGGGAAGTCCCTGTTGCTTCTAATTATTAACAGTAATTCTGCAACATATATATTATTGTCCAACTTTACTGATAAGAAAACCAGGGCTCAGAATGGTTAAATAACTTCCCCTTGGCAAATCCAGGTCTAACTGACTTTAAATTCCTCAGTGTTATTTCCCACTTGAGAATGTAGCAAAAGCTTAAGAAGGCTCTGTTCTTCACATCCCCTCACATTTAGCTGTAGTCACTTGCTGTAATCCAATCCAGCCTTTCTAGGTGATATCCCAAAGAAATAAAAATAGAAATAGTGGCAACAGGCCATGCTTATTGTTCTGAGAGCCTCCAAAATCTTTTTTTTTTTTTTGCGGTACACGGGCCTCTCACTGTTGTGGCCTCTCCCGTTGCGGAGCACAGGTTCTGGACGCGCAGGCTCAGTGGCCATGGCTCACGGGCCCAGCCGCTCCGCGGCATGTGGGATCTTCCCGGACCAGGGCACGAACCCGTGTCCCCTGCATCGGCAGGCAGACTCTCAACCACTGCGCCACCAGGGAAGCCCCAAAATCATTTTAATGAGCTAAACCTACGAGTATAAGTAATAGTCTAGTAACCACCAGCATGTTCTCTGCTTCAGGCAGTTTAACAGGTGGATATAGATGGGAAAATCACAGATGAGGACTCTTTCTTTAAATAAATTAGCAATGCTATGGCATTCATTATCTATAGTAGCTATTTTAAGCTTAGAGTACCAAGCAGAGCCAAGTAGGAGGTGCTGGGCATTGTCTTTTATTTTACCTGCTGGGTTGGAAGAAAATTCTATGACCCCAGCACTGAAAAGCAGACAGGACTTGAAAACTTTTCTTCCTAGCTCCTTGCTTATGTGCAGATTCTAAACTCCCCATTGCTTGTAGATTACTCCCCAGCCTCCTTCTACAGTACTCTGCATATTAATCCCATTCTTTGCGATGTTTTACTCTAATCTGAAATAGAATGTTGGAAATTAAATTATGGTTGTGGATACCTTGTAGTTCCTAAGTCAGATGTTAGCAAAGTGATAGTTGAGGAATGATTCTGTCTTATTGAGAACCAGAGGGTTTGTTTTAGACCGTAACTCTGTCTAAAAACATTTGGAAATGGGTGAGTCCAGGTATTACAAGAAAGAATCTGATTTTATGAATGGCTTATTACAAACATATTCATAGTTCAGAGAATGATATAGAACATTTTCCTGTTGCCATTGGGTTACCTTTCAGTCCAAACAGAGCAATCATCAGATGGGTGCCAAGAAATACCCTCTTTTTCATTCTGTTGCCCTCTGTCCTTTTATTGACTCCGTCCCCTCCCTTTTCCCAACCCCCTGCTGGGTTCTGGTAAATTTTGCTGCCCCAGAACACCTATTTCAGGCTCCAATTTTTTTTTTTTTTTTGCGGTACGCGGGCCTCTCACTGTTGTGGCCTCTCCCGTTGCAGAGCACAGGCTCCGGACGCGCAGGCTCAGCGGCCATGGCTCACAGGCCTAGCCGCTCCGCGGCAATGGCTCACGGGCCTAGCCGCTCCGCGGCAATGTGGGATCTTCCCATTCCGGGGCACGAACCCGTGTCCCCTGCATCGGCAGGTGGACTCTCAACCGCTGCGCCACTAGGGAAGCCCTCAGTTGCTTTTTTTTTTTTTTGGCCACACCGTGCGGCATGTGGGATCTTAGTTCCCCGACCAGGGATCGAACCCGCACCCCCTGCATTGGAAGGCGGAGTCTCAACCACTGGAACGCTGGAGAAGTCCCATCATAATTGCGTTTTTATGGGAGAAGTTCCTCTGTGCATCAGAGATGAGAGTAGAAAGTGATGGGGTAAAGGAAACAGAGGCCCCCGTGCTGTAGGATTATTAATAAAGATAGTAGGGTGGGGGCTTCCCTGGTGGCGCAGTGGTTGAGGGCCCGCCTGCCGATGCAGGGGACGTGGGTTCGTGCCCAGGTCCGGGAGGATCCCACATGCCGCGGAGCGGCTAGGCCCACGAGCTATGGCCGCTGAGCCTGCGCGTCCAGAGCCTGTGCTCCGCAACGGGAGAGGCCACAACAGTGAGAGGCCCGCATACCGCAAAAAAAAAAAAAAAAAAAAAAAAAAAAAGATAGTAGGGTGGCATGACTAATGAGAGAAGTGCTAAGATATTTAGCTTTTAGCAACCTGATTTTGTTGTTTTCATTATAGTTGCTCTTTGACCAGCAGCTGTGTGGCCTCTTAGAATTCAGCCAAGACTTGGGACCCTGATGCAGATTTCTGGCATTTTCTCTGTTTAGTTCCCTTTTCTCTGGTATTCTGCCTCAGAAATCTCAGCTGCTTAGCCTCCCAAACTCTAATCTCTGTCCCCCTGGCTCTGTAGATGCGCCTTCTCTGCATGGCTTTTACCTCCCTGCTTTGCAGCCTGGGCAGTTCCTCTGGGCAGAAATTGGGTAAACATAATGGATCACAGTCCTGCACCACCTGTTGTCTAAAGTCCGAAAACAGTTCTTTCATAAAGTTTGTCCAGTTTTCTATTTGTTCATGGTGAAATGTCTAGCATCATTTAGTTACTCCATCGGGAGCAGAAGAGGATGACCATGCTTTCCCAGAAGTTTATAGCAGTCCTCTCCTAAGCCAGAATTAGATTTTCATACTCATTCCTGAACCAGTCACTAGCAAGGGGTCTATGATTATCACCTTTGAGGCAATCTATTGAGAGTCCACTCATGGAATTGAGGTTGGCAAACTTTCTTAAGGCTGCATTTTCAAAAAGAGTACATATCAAAGGAATAAGAGAGAATTTGGTGGGGGCAAGTTAAATGTTTTATATCTTCATAGTAATGATCAACTTTATGCCTTCAAAAGTCGTCAAATTGTAAACCTAAAATTGGTGAATTTCACTGCAGTTAAATTAACCTCTATAAAATCAATTTAAAAGTGATTATTGCTTGCTTTTGTTGCAATATGCAGAAAACTATATTTTAAAAAGTACAAATATCAACAGAAAAAGGAGCCTGAGCCCCAGTCTCTCAACCTCACAGGGAGCATTGTACAAGGTAATATTTTAACTATAGGATTACTAACAGCCAAAGATAGAGAATCTTCCTGGGTCAGAATCCTTGAGAGCTTTTTATCCTGCATTCTTCCTTTTATTTTTTTTTCTGGTCACCGTCATCTCTCAGGTAGTCCGTTTCTTTCTCCACACCCCACTTGAAGAGAAAGTGCTTTCCTCTCTCTTTAATGGAATGGCCTCTTTTTCCTTATAAGAACCCATCCTCTTTGGCCTTCCTTAATAGCCTGCAGACTAAAACAACACAGAGCAGTGTCTCTGTTTATCTTCCCAGAGAAATCATCTCTTCCTTAGTACCAGAAGTGTCTTATCCTTATTTTATTTGGGACCATTGGTGAAAGAAGTCGTCAACTTTGGAGTTGCTGCCCTGAGGCAGATCCTAGTGGTTGTCTACGGAGCAGCCATCTGTCTTTCTCCTACTTAGAACTCTGAATCTGTTCCAGTATCCACCACATTCTCATGGAGCCCACGTGACTCAGAGGAAGTTGATCTCATCCTCTTTCCATGTAGCATGAGCTCAATAAATCTTTGTTGAATGAATTGCATTGATTAAACTTTTTCTCATTTGGTCTCCTGTGTCCCCTAGTAGACTTAGGGTTGTTTCATTTACTAGGTAGTGCTGGCACGGTGTCTAAGGACTGTATGCAGGGTCTCTGAAAATGGAAGAGAAGTGAAAAAAAACAAAAAACCAACATGGGGCTTTGTATTAGTAAGCATTGGTTAGATTATGCTACAACAACAATTATTTCCCAAGTCCTTAGTGGCTCAATACAAAAAGCTTTATTTCTAGCTTATGTTACATGTTCATTTCAGGTTAATGGTGAAGGAAGGGGCATTCTGGGCTCTACAGAGTCACTCAAGAACCCAGGCTGATAGAACCTCCACTGTCTTTTAGCTGCCCCATCTAGAAAACCCAGACTTCCTGATTGCCGAGGCAGAGATAGGGAGTCTGAATAATCGAGGCTTTTCTCTGCCCATCACTTCCCTTTCATTGGGCAGGACTAATCACATGGCTTTGCTCAACTGTAGGGACTGAGAAGTACAGCTTTCTATTTGCCCAGAGGTAAGGAGGGTCAGGTATTGGTGAGTATTATTATCATGTCTCCCCAAATTCCAAAATGTGAAAATAAAACTGAAAATCCAAATTCATAAATTTAAATTAATAAAAAAGTCCAAAGTTTAAAAATGAAGAAAATCTGAATTAATAATTAAATATTGACTTCATTATTTAGTTGGGTATTCATAAATATTTCATTGCTTTTGAAAAGTTTATTTCTTAATTTTGAAGTTCTCGATAAGCATAATTTCTATAAAATCATAACAATTCATGAATTATATGTGCTATTTGTATCTCATGATGCCACACAAAAAATTGTAAGACTGCTTTCATAACTTTTACTGGTACATTTAAAATGCTCAATATGATGTATGATATGGTCTCCAAAATTAAGAAATCCCAAGACAGTCTTTTAATGGCCCTTAGTAGACAGAAATTCCATGAGGGCATGGTCTTTCTTGCTTGTCATTTTATCCCTGGGGTCCTGACATAGTGGAGGACCTTGTAAATATTGATACTTGTTAAACTACAGAACAAATAGATAAAATAATTGTTTCCACATTTGAGGAAGTTATAATCTTAGTGAAGAAACTGACAAGTAAAAATGTTCAATACATTTCTGTAAATGTTGTCAGTCAGAGTCCCAGTTGGAAAGAGTTGGAACACACAAAAATTGAATGATTAGAGGACAACTTAATGGAGATGTGGATAGGTCTAAGGGAAAGGGGAAGAAGCAGTAGCTGGAGAGAGGGACACCTACAGCAAAGGTGACTTTAGGTCAAGGGAGTCAGCTAGCCTGCAGCAACCTTTTCTGGGTCAGATAGAGAAAGTGAGGTGGAAAAGTCCGAGCCAGGCAGAGGGAATAATATTTAGCAAGACACGGGAGTGTGAATAGGCCTCAAGTGTTGAAGCAGTGGTGAGAAGCACAGCATGTTGAGAGAAGGCTGGGCAGGAAGGGTCTGGAGTGGAGGGTGATGGAGCTAGAGAAGCTGATGGGAGCTGTACTGTGAAGGGCCCATGGAAACAGGATGTTCCTCTGTTGACATAATACATAGGAGACCAAGCCCTCTGAAGCATTCCTTGAGTCCCTGCACCCAACATCCTGGGCCTAGAGACGCAGTTTCTCACATGCTCCCAGTAACTTGCCAGAGCTGCCTTGGCACAGCAGTGCTTTGGCTGCTTTAAGGCTCTGACTCATCCACTGTGCTTTGTCAGGATGTGCTTCCCAGGAATTGCTGCCGATTGGCTGTGGCAGCCACTCCAGCCGGGTACAGACAGTTATCAGTGCCATCAACAGGTGCAAGAGCAGTGGTAGGGAGTTTGAGTTTGCTCCCCAGGATCCATCCAAAAGATAGGAAGCCAAATGCAGGCATCCTACACGTGTGTGGGTCATGGGAGGGTAGCTGCGCAGATGAAGCTACAGATGCCCCTTTTAGTGCCTGCAGACTTTAGCTGCTGACCTCTAGTCTTGAATTCCTGGACTGTCCACGTGCCCAGATATCTCATTCGGAACCTTTCTAGTTCTCCCATACTCCTGCTGGTCCGCTTCATGGTTGATTTCCAGCTCATTTTCTCTTTAGCTCCTAATATGATTGCCACCTGGGAAGTCTTCTCCAGTTCAATTAAACTACCGTAGGCCATACTTGCACTAAGCTTTATTTAGAAGGATAGAGGTCAGGAAAAATAGCATGCCAGCAGGGCAGGCGAATGTTTCTCTACAGCGGGAGTAGTCTTTGCAGCAATCCCCAGTCATCCCGGAGCCAGTCCTTTTTTGCACCCCGACCAAAGTTTTAGTTCAGGTGTGAAAAGAGGTTGTCCAGCTGGGTAAGTACAATATGCACCCTGGCTTAGGAACCCTGCTTCCCCAGTATGTTCCTGCAAGGGACGTGTTTAGTTACAAGAATTGTCACTTTCACGGATTCCAAAGCTATAGATTCCAACGGAGAATTTGTAGTTCACATATATAACTTTCAATCCAGATGCTACTTATCAATCCAGGGTTGTTTTTACCACAAGCACTGTTGCTTAGTGACACAACTGCTCTTCTACCTTTATCAGATTTTTAGGGAAACAGTGCTAAAATATTAACCCAAGGGCATATTTGTAGGAAAAGGGAAAGGGTGTTGTTAACCCTTTACCCAGGGGAAGTTTCATTGGGAGGATATGATTTGAGCAAAGACTTGAAGGAATCTTCTCCATAGCTCTGATCACTATCTGATATATTGTGTACTTGTTTATTGTCTGTTTCCTCATTAGCATGTTAGTTCCTCAATGGCAAGTACTTTTTCGTCTTGTTCACTCTTATACCCCCAGTGCGTGACAAATACTAGGCACATACTTATTTTTTGAATGAATAAATGGCATGTTTAATAGTGGCCAGTTGAATTTCAACTAACCTATTTTTTTTTTCCCCTCCTGATATAGTGTTGTTTTTGTTGTTTGCTTTGGGTGCAAGCCTGTTTGTTTTTTTTTTTTTTTTCCCCATGCATGTCTTCTCAATTATGGAAAATTCCAACCATATAAAAGCAAAGAGTGTAATTAAGCCCTGTATAGCTATCATCCGTCTTCAGTGAATATGAGCTCATGATCAATCTTATCTATTTCCCCATCCTTATCACCACCCTGGTCCACAAATTATTTTGAAGCAAATCCAAGACATCGTATCATTTCAGTATGTATCTTTAAGAGACTCTTAAAATACAGAGTTACAATATCATTATCATGCTGCAAAAAAATGAGCTGTTAACTCCATAATGTCAGCACAGAAAAAAAAAAGGAATATTTCCATAATGTCCACAGATATCCAGTCACTGTTTAAGCTTTCCCAATTGACTCACATTTATTTAACAGTTTGTTCAAATCAGAATACAAAGAAGATCTTTATATTGCAATTTGGGGAATGTATCATTTATCTATTGTTCAGTATTGCTTTTAGCAAAACATACATTACTTTGCAGGACAAACAAACAAGAATTTATGGCTAATGTATCTGGGATCAGCTTGCAGGTTCTGGGCTATTATCTGGGCTATTTGTGTATCTGGGTTTGGCCGGCTGTTGGCTATGTGGTGTCTTGGATGATTTGACCTAGATCCACATGTCTGTCATCCAGTAGGCTATCCCAAGCATGTTCTCATAGGGATGGCAAAGGAGTGAGAGAGCAAAGAAGTAACAGGCAAGTTTCTTGAGGTTTTGGCTTAAACGTGGCACACCATCACTTCACATTCTTTTGGCCAAAGCAAGTGATATTGCCAAGTCAGTGTCAGATTGGAAAGCACTACAGAGTTATATTGCATAGGATGGGGTGAAGAATGGGATAATTTTTGTAAACTACTACTGTGGATATATCATCTAAGTCTCTTTTAATCTATTGGTGGCCCCTCCTTTATCTCTATCTTTCTTGTTGCAATTTATTTATTGAAGAAAATGCTGGTTTGTTTGTTTTTTGCCCTGAGGAGTCTGATTTTTCTGATTTTTATTCTTATAATGTTATTAAACATGTGTCTCTACCTCTATATTTCCCATAGACTGTAGTTAAATCTGAAGAGGTGATCAGATTCAGGTCTGATCATTTTTTCTTTTTTGCCAAAAATATGTTGTAGAGTGTATTGTATACTGCTAATAGGAAACACATGCTATTTAATTGTCTCTCTGTGATCTTTGCCTCATTCCATTATTTCATTAAGAGGAGCAGAATGGTGATATTATAATCCTATCATTGCTTATTCTTTTTTTAACTGGAATACCCTATAAAGAAAACGCTTTCCCCTCAACAATTATTAGATTTCTCTGAGATACAAATGAGGTAGGAAAGGCAGGGCAAATGAGTCAAGGGTGTGGACAGAGGGGAGGAAGTTGTCTAGTGAAACTCACACTGTTATTGGAAGGGAAAGAGTTGTCAGATAAGTTAAAATAGCAGATGTCCACTCTACCAGGAGAGGGAATTATTTGGTTCAAAGACAACCTGTGTGGCTATTATAACAGGGATGTTCATTAAATATGCCATTGAAAATATGAATCTTGTAGCAAGCACATTTAAAAAAAATTCCATTTGTGTCAATCAACTATATGATGGTTTGGTTTTCTATATTAATCTGCGTCCTGAATTTTCAGTTATAATTGTCTTACAAATGAACTTCTTTTGAGTTCATTTGAATCTTTTGAATGTGATTAGTGAGAACCAGCCTTCTCAAGTCAAATCTGCTCCCAGAGTTTAATATCAGCCAGAGTAAGGATTAGATTCTGAACTATGGTAAATTCTTCAAAGTAATACCACCCTGGGAGGGCTCATTTTACTATTACCTCCTTTCCATTTGGCTCCTTCAACCGGCAATGGTGTTAGAATGGTGTATTTCCTAATACAAATGGATACACTGGCTTTTTGATTAACAAATCAGATTCTATCAGTAAATTTGTAACTTTCAGGGTGAGTTGGTTCTCTAGAACCTAAACATTTCTGTGTGAACTGATAAAATAGAGGCCATCAAAACTGAGGACCTTATTCCATTCACCAACATATTATTATCAGAACTTCATGAGTGGTTAGCCAGCTCCTCTCCTTAGAATCTAAAAATAAAAACAAAACAAACAAAAAATGTATAATTTTTTCTGCTTACAGGATATGTATAAACAAGAAATACAAAATGTAATAAAATTTAGTGAAACTTTCTGGAGCATCACCCAAGAACTCATGGTTGCGAGATTCAGTGGTCAGTCTTCTTAGCTCTTAATGGCTTCCGTACACGTGATCTCTTTCTTGAAAGACTTCATGTGGCTTCCAGGGTACTCTACTCTCATGGTTTTCCTTCTACTTGGAAGACTGTTGGCTTTCATTTGCTTTTGTGGGATTGTCCTCATCTTCTTGACCTCTAAATGTTGGGGTTCCTCAGGGTCAGTCCTCATACCTCTTTTATTCTGTCTATGCTCATTCCTTTGGTGACTTAATTTAGTCCCTTAGTTGAAATACCACCCGTATGAGTTTCAAATTCACATTTCCAGTGCTGATCCGTTTCCTGAACTCCAGGCTTTTATATGAAACCGTTGACATCTCTACTTGGATATCTAATAGAATTCTTAACTCTAACGTGTCTTAAACCAAATTCTTTTTTGTTGTTGTTGTTGTTTTTTTTTTGTTTTTTGTTTTTGCGGTATGCGGGCCTCTCACTGTTGTGGCCTCTCCCATTGCGGAGCACAGGCTCCAGACGCGCAGGCTCAGAGGCCATGGCTCACGGGCCCAGCCGCTCTGCGGCATGTGGGATTTTCCCGGACCGGGGCATGAACCCGTGTCCCCTGCATCAGCAGGCGGACTCTCAACCACTGCGCCACCAGGGAAGCCCTAAACCAAATTCTTGATTTCTACTTTGTTGTCACCCTCTTCCCACCAAAAAAGGAAAGTAAACAAGAAAAGCTGCTCTTAGTGCAGTAGGGGTTGTGAGTACATATTCATTGACTAGCTGTGTAACCTTAGACAGGTTGCTAAAAATTCCTGTGCCTTAGTTTCCTTATTAGTGAAGATTAAATGAAATAATGTATGTGAGGATTAAGTGAATTAATATATGTAAAGCATTTGGAAAAGTGCCTGGTACCTACTAAGAATCATTTAAGAGTTAACTATTAGTTATTATTAACGTTGTTGTTGTCATTATCTTGGTAAGTGACATCTCCATTTAGCTGCTTGCTCAGGCCAAATACTTTGGAGTCATCCTTGATTCTTCCTTCTCACACCCTGTATGAAATTGATCAGCAGTTTCCTTTGGCTCTACTTTCAAGTATGTTCTAAATCCTGCCACTTTCCACTACTTCCATGGCTACAACCCAAGTCCAAGCCATCATCACCTCTTGCCTGACAAGAACCTCCTCATGGTCTCCCCGTTTCTCTTCTTGCCTGTGTGTTGATTAATTTTATGTGTCAACCTGACTGGGCCATGGATGTCCGGATATTTAGTCAAACATCATTCTGGGTGTGTCTGTGAGGATGTTTTGGATGAGTTTAACATTTGCATTGGTAGATGGAGTAAAGCAGATTGCCCGCCCTAATGAGGGTGGTCCTTATCCAGTTAGTTAAAGGCCTGACTAGAATAAAAAGTAGACCTTCCTGGGCTTCCCTGGTGGCGCAGTGGTTGGGAGTCCGCCTGCTGATGCAGGGGACGTGGGTTCGTGCCCCCGTCCGGGAAGATCCCCCATGCCGCGGAGCAGCTGGGCCTGTGAGCCATGGCCGCTGAGCCTGCGCATCCGGAGCCTGTGCTCTGCAACGGGAGAGGCCACAACAGTGAGAGGCCCGCGTACCGGAAAAAAAAAAAAAAGTAGACCTTCCTATGAGTAAGAGGGAACTCCTTCTGCTGACTGTCTTGAGCTGGGACATTTGCCTTTTTTCCTGCTTTCAGATTGGAACTGGCAAATTGGCTCTTCTTGGGTCTTGAGCCTGCCAGCTTTTGGATTAGAACTTACACCATCAGCTCTTCTGATTCTCACCACCTTCAGACTTAAACTGGAACTGTACCACCTGTTCTGCTGGGTCTCCATTCAGCTTGCTGACTTAGATCTTGAGAATTCTCAGCCTCCATAATCATGTCAGTAAATTCCTTATAATAAATTGATCTCTCTACTCTCTCTCTCACTCCCCCCCTCCTCTCTCTCTCTCTCTCTTCTATTGGTTCTGTTTCTCTGGAGAACCCTGACTAGTACACTCCATAAGTCTATCCTCTCAAAACAGCCAGAGGAATCCTTTAAGAAAATAAATCTGATCACATCAGTTTCCTGCTCAAGATACTCCAGTGGCTTTCCCTGATGCTTGGAGTAAAATTCTAAGTTATTTCCTTGAAGGCCCTGCATGATCTGGCCCTGGCGTATTCCCTGATGCCACCTTGTGTCTCATTTACTACATTCTGCATTGTCCACCACAGTCCTGTCATGCTGGCTTCCTTGCTGTTCCTTGAACACACAAATCTGACTTCCATGTCAGGGTTTTTAAACATGCCATTCCCTCAGATTAGAATTCTCTTCTTCAGTCTATGTTGGCTTATTCCTCATTAGTTCAAGAATCTACCTAAACATCAGTTATCAGGGAGGCCTTCCCTAATAACCACTCTTTCATTCTCGATCTCTTTATCCTGCTTAACTTTTTTCTTGGGCTCTTACTTGATGTTTTATTAGTTACGTATTTATTTATCTTTACTGTTTCTTCTGGTTAGAATATAAGATCCATGAGGTCAAGACTTAGTCTGTTTTACTAAATGCTTCTGACCTGGTGGTGTCTGTATGTGGTAAATGCTCAATCAATATTTGTTGTTGAACAAATGCCTGAAATGTAAATAACTGCACTTTCCTCACTTAAACTTCAGATATCTGTTATTGACTCTTGCTGTCGCCTGGGGCAGTCTTTTAGCCTGAGCATAACTCACTCACCTGCTTTGTACAGAGGCCTTTTTGGATTCTACAGTTAGGCCTTGCTTAGGTCTCAATAGATTTTTTAATTAAGGAAATTCTACAGGCAAACTCTTAAGTATATGCTTATGTTTTCAGATATCTTAATTAACAGAGAGAGAGAACCAATTTCCTTATTAACAGAAATGCTATCTATGTCCCTTTCTTCTTCAATAGTCAGCTGAAAATAGGAACTAGAACATGCCATCACATGTAACTAGATGAAAATTTCTCAGCCTCATCTTGATAAGTGGATGGTTTATCCTGAGTTCCAAATATAGTAAGTCCCCTACATACAAATGAGTTTCGTTCTGAGAGGGCATTTGTAAGTCCAATTTGTTTATAAGTCCAACAGAGTTAGCCTAGGTACCCAACTAACACAATCGGCTATATACTACTATACTGTAATAGGTTTATAATACGTTCGCATCTTTGAAAGTTCACAACTTGAAGGTTCGTATATAGGGGACTTACTGTAACTGACTTATAACTTTTAAATGTTAAATAACATTGTTTCTTTTAAAAGATATGGTGAAACATATTTTAGGAAATTGCCCGTAATGTCTATGACATAGAAAATAAAGTATGGCCTGCTCATAAGTATGACCTGCTCATAATAAGCCTAGTCAAACAGTAGGGAAACGTTCTAAATGATTCCCAGTGTCTCATCCACAAGTACTAACTATTAATAGTTTTCTTGTGATTCCTTCCAGAAAAGAAATTATGCATACACTAGCATATAGAAATATTTCTGGGTTTTATTCACAAAAAAGGATCATACTTTACACATTATTGTGCACTTGCTTTGTAACTCAACAATATGGCTTGGCCATCTTTCCATTATCAGCTAATATAGGTTTCCGTCTTGTATCATGGGCTGTATGGTATTCCACAGTATAGATGTCATATTTTATTTAATAAGAACTATAATAATAAAAGGATTTGTTGTTTCCATTTTTGGCTGCAGTAAACACTCTATATCATATGTATTGCAAGTGTGGCTATAGATAAATTCCTTGCAATCAAGGGTACATATACTTTAGATTTTGGAAGATATTGTCAAATTGCCTTTAAAATGTTGTATAAATCTACATTTCTACCAACGTCAGCCTTAGTCATTGTTAAACTTTAAAAATTATTGCCAATTTTGTGGGCAGAACTATCTTGTTTCGGTTTGCATTGCTTTAATTATGAATTATGAATTTTTCCATGCATACTGACCATTTGTTTTTTTCTATAAATTATTTGTTCATATCCTTTGCTTCTTTTTATTAGATTGTCTTAATCTTGATTCATATATCTTCTCTTATATGTTAAAGAAATTGTTCCTTTCATGTATGTATTACAAATATCCTCCCTAGTCTTGAATATAATTTTTAATGACTAATTTTTAATGTAGTCACATGATTTCTGAATTATATCTTGCTTAGAAAGGCCTTTCCCATTATGAGATTTTGAATGCATTTATTGATTCTTTTAGAACACTCATGGTTTCAATTTTTAAGGGTTTAAATCTTAGGTATTTCTGGAAATTATTTAATTGCTACATATCAGATAGGGATCTAGCTTAATTTTCTTTTCTTTTCTTTTCTTTTTTTGCGGTACACGGGCCTCTCACTGTTGTGGCCTCTCCCGTTGCGGAGCAACAGGCTCCGGACGCGCAGGCTCAGCGGCCATGGCTCACGGGCCCAGCCGCTCCGCGGCATGTGGGATCCTCCCGGACCGGAGCACAAACCCGTGTTCCCTGCATCGGCAGGCGGACTCTCAACCACTGCGCCACCAGGGAAGCCCTAAGTTTCTTCTTAATGGGTCATCTAGCTGTCTCAAATCATTTATTGAATAATCTATTCCTTTTGACCACTTACTTGGAATACTCATTTATCAAATGGTTTTACATCAATTTTTGAATTCTCTCTTCCATGCTATTGACACACATGCTGCTTCTTCAGTCCCAAACTAATTACTATAGCTCCGTACCATGTCTAATTATCAGGGCGAGCTTGTCCTTTCTTATTTTCTTTTTTAGAGTATTCCTGGGTTTTGGTATATGTTCTTTTTTTCAGTTGAACTTTAATTCAATCTTTTTTTCTTGGCCACACCTTGTGGCTTGCAGGATCTTAGTTCCCTCACCAGGGATTGAACCAGCAACCTCGGCAGTGAAAGCACGGAGTCCTAACCACTGGACTGCTAGGGAATTCAATTCATTCTTTAACCTATAAAACTTTAATCTGTACAGAGAGGAGTCTAAAGAAACCTTTGCTTGTTCTCACCTGTATTTTTTCACTCATATACATAACAACTCTATGTATTTATGTCTACCGGGTACTACACCATTGAGAATATAACCAGTTTGTATGCTCAGAATGATAGGTGGTGGAAATTGGAGAAAATTGATTCCCATACCCATGGCCCCAAACAAGAAATAGGAAAATTCTCCAGATGGAATTCTAGAGGCATGGATGTTTGTGTGTAGGTTGTCAAAACTCTTGTGATTCTTTTTTTTATAGTGATAAAACCAACCAGTAAGTGTGAATAATAAGGGATCCAGGAAAAATATTTAAGAATAATTCTCAGTTATTGACTAGGCATTTTCCTGCCTTCTTCCCCAACTCCTAAAGTTCACTTGGTGTAAGCAAGTGTCATTTTTAATTTTGTATGTTTTTTATTTGACATTTCCCCAACCTTTTTTGGAATCTCCTACTCTGTTGGCACTAAACTTAGAACAATCTCCTTGGGAATCTGATGCCCTTTCAGTTCACTTCTTAAATGTTCTTAAATATTGACAACCATCAGTTAAACTCCTAAAAATCTCTTCCCCCATGGATTTTGTACTAGATTTGATATCTTTTCTTATTTACACTTCCCATTATAGCAGAAGTGACGGCTAGCATGTTGCCCTAAATGCTTATGCTCCACCCCATTCCCCCTCTTTTTAATATCAGTTGATATTTTAGCAGCTGGGCTGAGCAGCCAGAGAGATTTCAAAATCGATGAGCATGTTTGGAACTCTTAGTCTTAGTAATGTTCTAAGGTATATATTGTTATTCTCATTTAACAGAAGAGTAAAGAAGCTAAAAGAAGCTGAGGGGAGAGGAAAATAAAATTATATTTATTGTACACTTATTACGTGTTAAGAGTTGCTGGGTGTTTTACTCCATGAGAGCAGTGACCAAGATTTGTTTTGTTCATCAATCCATCCTCAGTATCTAGCAGGCTGCCTGGGCCATTATACCCACTGAATGTTATTTGTTGAAAGCTTGAATGAACATCCATGCTGCAAGGCTGGATAGAAATGACTGATGAATAGAGGGCTGTTCTCCCTGTCTTGGTGAGTGTATCTGGGGGAGCAGACCAGTTTGTATACCTATAAAAGCTTTAGTAAATCAGGATTATTTTAATCTGTTTTATCAGAGTATCTGTTCTCAGTGACTATGGTAAACCCTAGCAGATTTTTTTAAATTTCCAACAATTAAGTTTTCATCTTTGTGTTCTTTAGCCTCTCTATGTTAAAGGCTAGGGGATAGGCATGGGGAAGGGGGTAAGTACATAGAAAAGTATACTTATTCTAGAAAGAACGTATCCGGACTGTATTTCCCTTTGTCAAATGTTGTTACTCTAACTTCTTTAACACTGCAAAGCATTATTCTTTTGAGGATAGTATTTGGTTAAATTATAGACCCACCCCCATGGATAACAGTTCCATGGGAGGAAAATGTGTTTCATATCTTAAAATTTCAATTTATATTTTTGGGACATACTCAGGCTGGTTTTCATTTGGCACTTAATTATGTTTGTGTTATCCACAACACTCTTTTCCATTAGCAGAATTAACCAAGGGTTGGTTACACTTCCTCCACAAAGCTACTCGTCTTTCTTCAGTTTTTCCATCTTCATTGCTTCGTATGCCTATGACACAGCTCATGATTAATCACTCGCTTTAAATATTTTGAACAACAGGACTGCTGCCTTTCTCAACCCTGGAGAGCCTGGCTAAGGCTACCATCACTTACAGAACACATGAAGAGGTATATTACAGTAGCCTCAGGGTCTCCTGCAACCCCAGGATAATTTTTCACAGAATTGTATTTTAAAATTCGAGAGCTGTTATATGCCTTTTCTACTAAATTGCTGAGGGATTTAATGTCTTTTTAATGTGAGAACCCATTTGCATTGTCCTGAAGTGTTATAGCCTTTAAACCAATCACAGGATGGTACTAGGCTCCATTTACTCCCAGATTTCATGTGCTATAGTAATAGTGAAGGAAAAATCATACTAATTTCTCAAACTGTTGGTGGCTTCTGTTGCTACTAATGTAAAAGTTTGGTTTTTAATTTGTTGTTAGTTTCTGCAAAGCACAAATCATATTATTGGTTTTAAATGATGATAGATGCTATTACTTTAGAAATGTGGGAAAACAAAATAAGATTGTGGTGTGCAAACTCAATTTTAAATTCCTTGTTTAACTTATTTTAGTGGCATATAGCAAAGACTATTCTTTATTATGCTGGAATAAGCCAGTTTACTATAGATCAGTCTAACAAATGAAATGCCTGGAGGTACCTTATAAATTGCAGTATTGTTTTTGTTGTAGTGAATATAAATGAATCAAATGCAAATTCCTAAGACTCTTTAAAAATGTGTCTAGCAACATACGTATTTAAATCATTGACCTAAGTTTCATAGTTGATTATATTCAGCAATGATTTTGTTTGTTTACATTTTCTCAATTCTGACAGAAATCTGAAATTGCCAACCATTTTGAATTATAGATTTCGTTTCATTTCGTTGGTAAGGAAGTTTCTCCGTGCTTCCTTCTCACTGGCCATGCTATAGACTGAATGTTTGTGCCCCTCCCCCCTTCCCTCCCCAATTCATAAGCTGAAACCTAGTCCCCAGCGTGATGGTATTTGGAAGTGGGACCTTTGGGAAGTGATTAGGTCAAGAGGACAGAGCCCTCATGAATGGATTAGTGCTCTTATAAAAGAGGTCCCAGAGAGCCTCTTCCCCCATACCTTCCACCATGTGAGGTCAAAGCAAAAAGACTGTTGTCTATGAAATAGGAAGCAGGCTGTCACCAGACTCCAAAACTGCTGGCACCTTGATCTTAGACCTGCTAGCCTCCAGAACCATGAGAAATAAATTTCTGTTGTTTATAAACCACCTAGTCTATGGTATTCTGTTGTAGCAGTCTGAACTGACCAGGCCAAGAAGATAGCTTAAATGAGAGGGTGATAAAGCTTTCATAAAAATCTGAGTTGACAATGGATAATTATGTAGCCAATGCAAAATGAATTAATATTATACTTAGAGGACTTTCCACAGATTCCACTGAGTGAGAAAAGCGAGATATAGAAAAGCATGTAAAGAGGACTGTTGCATCAGCATATAGGTGTGCCATATGTGTATGTACCTACATATCTCAATATTTAGAGATATAGAGAAATGCAAACACACTAGTTGTTAACCTGGGCTTCCCAGGGAGTGAGGTGGGTGGGAATAGAACGAATAAACAAAAGATAGTAAATACTCCCCTAAAATGCAAGTTTTATGCTTTTTAAAATAGGCATGTTTGTACCAGTTGACTTTGTTTTTAGAGGAGATAGAATTAAGGTACAGTGGAAGCTCTTCTTCATTTACAGAGCAGTGAGTAAATTAGATTTCTCCATACTTAACACCTTGAGTATTGGACAGTAAATAAGGGAAACTGGAAATCTGATTCCTTTGTTTGGAAAAGGAATATGATTTTTGTAACGTGGAATAATCAGCTTCCCTTAATTATTGGTAGGCAAAAGCCCCAAAGTGAGGGTGACTGTTCATATAGGGCTATGTCTTTCCTTTAGTCAATAAGCAATTATTTAGCACCTAACATGGGCCTGGCCTTATGTGAGGTGCTGGGCAGGCTACCTGGAAGTAAGACTGCAAACTTTAAGGAACCTATAGTATAGTTGGGGAGACCAACAAGCAATTAATTTATAGCATGTTTGCTGAGTGGAAAGGGGAAGAAGGGAAAGCTTTCCAGGTAGAACAGTGTGTGCAAAGCCTCAGATGTGAGAAAGAGCATAGCATATGTAGGGACTGTGGAATAGCATATGCTTGGGCAATACAGGGGAGGAAAGCTTGTTGGGCAGAGGAGGGTTAGAGACTCTCAGGAGACAAAATTTGGGTGAATTTGGATGAGACTGTTTAGTGACTTAGCTCAAACTGTTTAGTGGCTGTTTAGTGGCTTAGTGGGCAAGCTCTTAGTGAGCTTGGCTCTCATCTACAAGTGATGAGGAGCTCTAGAAAGTCTGAGCATGGAAGTTACATGATGGGATTTATGTTTTAGAAAGGTATCTCTAGCAGCAGGGTGGAAGATATAGTTGAAGACTAAGAGATTTGAGGCAGCGAAACCATTTAGGAAACTTGCTGAAGATAAACAAGAGAAAATAAGGGGAGTCAGAAGAGGAAGGTGATATTGTGGGAGATAGTATAAAAGTAGAGTTAATAGAATAGAGTAATTGTTGTGAGAGATTGGCCAAGAAAGAGAGGAGTTAAACATCCTCTAGAGTTGCTAAGAATAAAGTCAGTGTAATAACCAATTCTCCCCCATTAACTTGATGAGAAGGGAGAGGGCTTAGATTTAGAACATGCTAATAAACAGACTAACTCTAAACACAAAACTAATTTTTACTGAGAGTTTATTATATATCAGCCTAAATTTTACATATATTATCTCTTTATTAGCATTCATTCAACAAATACATTTTGAGTGCCAACCAAGTGTCTAGTAATGTTTTAGATATTATTATTATCATTATTTCCATGTCATAAATGAGGAAACTGCACCTTGAAGTGGTTAAGGAACTTGTCCGTGGTATCACAGCTAATAGATGGTGGAGCCAAGACTAGAATCCAGGTTTGCTCACCTCTCAAATGCTTTTCAACAACTGTGCTGTGTTGCCTTTTTGACATCATGTGGAGTGGGTAGGCTCCATATTTCCCAGCAAAGCTGGAGACACACAACCTACTATTTACTCCAGGGCCTGTGAGTGTCTCTAAATGATATAATTTCATTGATATGTTTTCATTTTTCCAAACTATTGGTTTCTGTCTATGAAAGATTAGGTTATAATTCTTTCCTCTCTCTGCCTCACTATACACATGCAACTTTATCTCCTGTACTTCCTCAATACAGTGATGATCAAATTTTCATTTAATATATTCACTATTCCTAAATTAAGATAATATTCCCTAATCACAGCTGAGCCATGCATAAAAATATGATTACTTTTCCTTTACTACATGATTTTAATATTTTCATCTTTTGTTTATTTGCTTAATTTTCAACTTGCATGTTATTAGTCCAACCTCTGACTCTTTGGCAACTATCTAGAATGCCCTTGAATGTATTCATTCACATTCAGGTTTCTATTTTGTCTTCCAGAAGTCTCTCCTGTACTGTTCTTATCTGTACCTATCTGTTGATTTCTTCTCTGCCTGGTGTACCTTTGATCACCTGGGGCCTTCTTTCATGATCATCCTGAGATGCTCTTTACCTCGTCTTTGAGTTGTATAACTTGTTTCTGATTTTTCTTGTCTTTCCTTTTAATTCTCATAGAAGATAATTTTTTGGAAATTTTTCATATTTGAAAATATATTTATTTTTTCCTTCATTTATAAATGGTAGTTTGGGTCCACCAGAGGGCAGACAGCAGAAGCAAGAACTACAGTCCTACAGCCTGCATAACAAAAACGTCATTCAGAGAAAGACAGACAAAATGAAAAGGCAGAGGACTATGTAGCAGATGAAGGAACAAGATAAAACCCCAGAAAAAAACCTAAACGAAGTGGAGATAGGCAACCTTCCAGAAAAAGAATTCAGAATAACGATAATGAAGATGATCCAGGACCTTGGAAAAAGAATGGAGACAAAGATCGAGAAGGTGCAAGAAATGTTTAACCAAGACCCAGAAGAATTAAAGAACAAACACCTAGAAGAATTAAAGAACAAACAGAGATGAACAATACAATAACTGAAATGAAAAATACATTAGAAGGAATCAATAGCAGAATAACTGAGGCAGAAGAACGGATAAGTGACCTGGAAGACAGAATGGTGGGATTCACTGTCATGGAACAGAATAAAGAAAGAAGAATGAAAAGAAATGAAGACAGCCTAAGAGACCTCTGGGACAACGTTAAACGTACCAACATTCGCATTATAGGGATCCCACAAGGAGAAGAGAGAGAGAAAGGACTTGAGAAAATATTTGAAGAGATTATAATCAAAAACTTCCCTAACATGGGAAAGGAAATAACCACCCAAGTCCAGGAAGTGCAGAGAATCCCAGACAGGATAAACCAAGGAGAAACATGCCAAGACATGTAGTAATCAAACTGACAAAAATTAAAGACAAAGAAAAATTATTAAAAGCAACAAGGGAAAAATGAGAAATAACTAAGGGAACTCCCATAAGGTTAACAGCTGGTTTTTCAGCAGAAACTCTACAAGCCAGAAGGGAGTGGCACAATATATTTAAAGTGATGAAGGGAAGAACCTACAACCAAGATTACTTTACCTGGCAAGGATCTCATTCAGATTTGATGGAGAAATCAAAAGCTTTACAGACAAGCAAAAGCTAAGAGAATTCAGCACCACCAAACCAGCTCTGCAACAAATGCTAAAGGAGCTTCTCTAAGTGTGAAACACAAGAGAAGAAAAGGACCTATAAAAACAAACCCATAACAATTAAGAAAATGGAAATAGGAACACACATATCGATAATTACCTTAAATATGAATGGACTAAAAGCTTCAACCAAGAGACACAGTCTTGCTGAATGGATACAAAAACAAGACCCAAATATATGCTGTCTACAAGAGACCCACTTCAGACCTAGGGACACATACAGACTGAAAGTGAGGAGATAGAAAAAGATATTCCATGCAAGTGGAAATCAAAAGAAAGCTGGAGTATCAATTCTCATATCAAATAAAATAGACTTTAAAATAAAGAATGTTACAAGAGACAAGGAAGGACACTACATAATGATCTAGGGATCAATCCAAGAAGAAGATGTAACAATTGTAAATATATATGCACCCAACATAGGAGCACCTCAATACATAAGGCAAATGCTAACAGCTATAAAAGAGGAAATCGACAGTAACACAACAATAGTGGGGGACTTTAACACCTCACTTACACCAATGGACAGATCATCCAGACAGAAAATTAATAAGGAAACACAAGCTTTAAATGACACAAAAGACCAGATAGATTTAATTGATATTTATAGGACATTCCATCCGAAAACAGCAGATTACACTTTCTTCTCAAGTGCACATGGAACATTCTCCAGGATAGATCACATCTTGGGTCACAAATCAAGCCTCAGTAAATTTAAGAAAATTGAAATCATGTCAAGCATCTTTTCTGACCACAATGCTATGAGATTAGAAATCAATTACAGGGATAAAAACACAAACACATGGAGGCTAAACCATATGTTACTAAATAACCAAGAGTTCATTGAAGAAGTCAGAGAGGAAATCAAAAAATACCTAGAGAAAAATGACAATGAAAACATGATGATCCAAAAGCTATGGGATGCAGCAAAAGCAGTTCTAAGAGGGAAGTTTATAGCAATACAATCCTACCTCAAGAAACAAGAAAAACCTCAAATAAACAATCTAATCTTACACCTAAAGGAAGTAGAGAAAGAAGAACAAACAACACCCGAGTTAGTAGAAGGAAAAAAATCATAAAGATCAGAGCAAAAATAAATGAAATAGAACTAAAGAAAACAATAGGAAAGATCAATAAAACTAAAAGCTTGTTCTTTGAGAAGATAAACAAAATTGATAAACCTTTAGCCAGATTCATCAAGAAAAAGGGAGAGAGAACTCAATAATCAATAAAATTAGAAATGAAAAAGGAGAAGCTACAACAGACACCACAGAAAAACAAAGCATCCTAAGAGACTACTATAAGCAACTCTATGCCAATAAAATGGACAACCTGGAAGAAATGGACAAATTCTTAGAAAGGTATAACCTTCCAAGACTGAACCAGGAAGAAATAGAAAATATGAACAGACCAATCACAAGCATTGAAATTGAAACTCTGATTAAAAATCTCCCAAGAAACAAAAGTCCAGGACCAGATGGCTTCACAGGTGAATTCTATCAAACATTTAGAGAAGAGCTAACACCCATCTTTCTCAGACTCTTCCAAAAAATTGCAGAGGAAGCAACACTCCCAAACTCATTCTACGAGGCCACCATCACCCTGATACCAAAACCTGACAAAGATACTCCAAAAAAAGAAAGTTACAGACCAATATCACTAATGCATATAGATGCAAAAATCCTCAACAAAATGCTAGCAAACAGAATCCAACAACACATTAAAAGGATCATGCACCATGATCAAGTGGGATTTATCCCAGGGATGTAAGGATTCTTCAATATACGCAAATCAATCAATGTGATACACCATATTAACAAATTGAAGAATAAAAAACATATAATCATCTCAATAGATGCAGAAAAAGCTTTTGACAAAATTCAACACCCATTTATGATAAAAACTCTCCAGAAAGTGAGCATAGAGGGAAACTACCTCAACATAATAAAGGCCATATATGATAAACCCACAGCAAACATCATTCTCAATGGTGAAAAACTGGAGGCATTTCCTCTAAGATCAGGAACAAGACAAGGATGTCCACTCTCGCCACTATTATTCAACATAGTTTTGGAAGTCCTAGCCACAGCAATCGGAGAAGAAAAAGAAACAAAAGGAATACAAATTGGAAAAGAAGAAGTAAAACTGTCACTGTTTGCAGATGACATGATACTATACATAGAGAATCCTAAAGATGCCACCAGAGAACTACTAGAGCTAATCAATGTATTTGGTAAAGTTGCAGAATACAAAATTAATGCACAGAAATTTCTTGCATTCCTATACACTAACAATGAAATATCAGAAAAAGAAATTGAGGAAATAATCTCATTCACCATTGCAACAAAAAGAATAAAATACCTAGGAATAAACATACCTAAGGTGGTAAAAACCTGTACTCGGAAAACTATAAGACACTGATGAAAGAAATCAAAGGTGACACAAACAGATGGAGAGATAAACCATGTTCTTGCATTGGAAGAATCAATATTGTAAAAATGACTATTCTACCCAAAGCAATCTACAGATTCAATATAATCCCTATCAAATTACCAATGGCATTTTTTACAGAAGTAGACCAAAAAATCTTGAAATGTGTATGGAGACAAAAAAGACCCTGAACAGCCAAAGCAAACTTGAGGGAAAAAAATGGAGCTGGAGGAATCAGACTCCCTGACTTCAGACTATACTACAGGGCCTCAGTGGTCAAGACAATATGGTACTGGCACAAAAATAGAAATATAGATCAATGGAACAGGATGGAGAGCCCAGAGATAAACCCATGCACCTATGGTCAACTAATCTATGACAAAGGAGGCAAGGATATGCAGTGGAGAAAAGACAGTCTCTTCAATAAATGGTGCTGGGAAAGCTGGACAGCTACATGTAAGGGAATGAGATTGGAACACTCCCTAGCACCATACACAAAAGTAGGCTCAGGATGGATTAAAGACCTAAATGTAAGACCAGACACTATGGAACTCTCAGAGGAAAACATAGGAAGAACACTCTGACATAAATCACAGCAAGATCTTTTTTGACCCATCTCCTAGAGTAATGGAAATAAAACCCAAAATAAACAAATGGGACCTAATGAAACTTAAAATCTTTTTCACAGCAAAGGAAACTATAAACAAGACAAAAAGACAACCCTGAGAATGGTAGAAAATATTTGCAAATGAATTAACGGACGAAGGATTAATCTCCAAAATATATAAACAGCGTGTGCAGCTCCATATTGAGAAGGCAGACGGCCCAGTCAAAAAATGGGCGGGAGACCTGAGTGGACATTTCTCCAAAGGGGACATAGAAATGGCTGAGGGGCACATGGAAGGCTGTTTAACATCACTCCTTGTTGGAGAAATGCAAATCAGAACTACAATGAGGTATCACCTCACACCAATTAGAATGTCCATCATCAGAAGATCTACAAACAACAGATGCTGGAGAGGGTGTGGAGAAAAGCGAATCCTCTTGCACTGCTGGTGGGAATGTAAATTGATACAGTCTCTATGGAGAACAGTATGGAGGTTCCTTAAAAAACTAGAAATAGAATTAGCGTATGACCCAGCAATCCCACTACTGGGCATATACCCGGAGAAAACTATAATTCAAAGAGACACGTGCATCCCAGTGTTCATTGCAGCACTATTTACAATAGCCAGGTCATGGAAGCAACCTAAATGCCCATAGACAGATGAATGGATAAAGAAGATATGGTACATGTATACAATGGAATATTACTCAGCCATAAAAAGGAACAAAATTGGGTCATTTGTAGAGATGTGGATGGACCTAGAGACAGAGTGAAGTAAGAAAGAGAAAAACAAATATCGTACATTAACGCATACATGTGGAATCTAGAAAAATGGTACAGATGAACCAGTTTGCAGGGCAGAAGTAGAGACACAGATGTAGGGAACAAATGTATGGACAACAAGTGGGGCAAGTGGTGGGGGGGCGGTTAGTGGTGTGATGAATTGGGAGATTGGGATTGACATGTATACATTAATATGTATAAAATAGATAACTAATAAAAAAATGGTAGTCTGGCTTGGTAATGAATTCTAGTTTGATAATAATTTTCCTTCAGAATTTTAAAAGGATTTCATCATTGTTATCTAGCTTGCAGTACTGAGATTAAGCCACTTTGAATCCCATTTTTCCTTTCTTGTTGCTTGAGGGATGGTCTCTTTGTCTCCAGTGATCTGAAATTGGAAATTGCCTGATAGTTTTTGTTTTGCTTTTTTTTTTGGTGAGGTGTGGGCTGATTCTTCTCTCTACATAGTGTCTCTCTGTCATTTTTTCCTCTCTCAATTCTTCCCTCCACCTGCATCTTTTAGTTTATAAGTATGTTATAATAAGAAATACATTTGGTCTTTTCCTCTGGTTTCTGGCAGAGAGCTCCTTAAACCTTGGAATTTCCTGAGTGATAGGAGTATCATTTGTCATTCATAAGGGGCCCCTTTTGAGTACACCTGAGCTTTATTAGTTTTTTAATATTTATACATTTATTTATTTATTTGGCTGTGCCAGGTCTTAGTTGTGGCACGCAGGATCTTGTAGTTGTGGCCTGTGGGCTCTTAGTTGCAGCACGTGGGATCTAGTTCCCTAATCAGGGATTGAACCCGGGCCTCATGCATTGGGAACTTGGAGTCTTAACCACTGGACCCCCAGGGAAGTCCCTACACCTGAGCTTTACTGAGGTGACTTAGGGTGGTGCTCCTAGTCAGCCTAAGGTTGGGGCTGGTCACCAGAAAGACCAAGTGACTAGAGGGTTGGAACTTACAGCCCCATCCACCAGCCTCTGAGAAGGGGAAGTGGGTGGCATGGGAAATGCATGTTAAGCTTTAAACTCTTGAACAAAAAGATTTGGAGAGTTTCCGGGTTGGTGAATGCATCCACAAGCCAGGAGGGTGGTATACCCCAGTTCCATGGAGACAGAAGTTCCTGCTCTAGGGAACCTTCTGGACCTCACCCTGTGTACCACCTCTTTATTTGCCTGTTCATCTGTATCCTTTAAAATACCCTTTATAATAAGCAGGTACACAAAAGCAAATGTTTCTCTGAGTTCTGTGGGTGGCTTTAGCAAAATAACTGAACCCAAGGAGTGGGTTGTGGGAACCTCTGATTATAGCCATTTAGTCAGAAGCACAGGTGACAACTGGGACTTGTGATTGGAGTCTGAAAGGGAACGGCTGAGTCCTTAACAGGTGGGATCTGATGCTTTCCAGGTAGATAGTGCTAGAATTGAGTTAAATTGTAGGATACCCAGTCATTGTCCACTGAGAATTGGACAATTGCTTAGTGGCATTGGAAAAAACACATATTAGAGGAAGTTTTCCCTAGATGTGTGCTGATCTGTGGTTTTCTGCTCAGTTTTCAGAGGGAACTAAAAGGTTAATTTTCACTAAGAATGTGAAAACATGAGTGCAGACTGTCAACTGAGAGCTCCCTTGCAGGTTGCTCCACCTAGTCCTTTGGAATGGGGGACCTCTCATGTTTATATCCTCTAGTGCTGGTGAGATTCTGTAGAGAAGAATCTAAAGTCTCCTTCCTGGCGGGTGATAGCTGGCTGACAGCATTCTGTGAGCCCGGTGGGGTAGCAATGTCCTCTATTTTTAGTAAGCTATTTTTAGTAGCTGACCCTTGAGATATTTTCAGTGACATCAGTCCAGAAGGGAGGTACCTCTGTCTTACATTCTTTAAAGAAAAGACCTCCAATCTTTTGCTGCTGCAGAGCTTTGCTGGTTTCCGGGCTATTCAGAGTAGACTGGGCATGTGAGATCTCCTAGACGTTCAGATAATTTTCTTTTTAAAAATCCTCCCTTTACCCACATTTCCAAAGATACCTGATACTGCCAATTTCCAGGGTTTATTGCTGCCAGCTAAGGATTCAGTTTGCTTGTATCTGCTAAGTCATATATTTATTTCCTTCTGTTTTATATTCTCTCAGAATTTGTTTCTGTTTCATGTTCTCCATGTTTTTGTGGGTTGTGCCTTTAAAAAAAAGATCCCTTTACTATTTCAATGGATCTTTGATAGGTAGTGAAAATAGGTATGTGTATTCGGATTTCTGTCTTTACCCAGAAGTCCAGAAAATGCCAGGAAACTCTTTCTGGAGTCTTTTGATGTTGCTGTGCTTTTGATTTCACTTATTAAAGCTAGTTTCCTTGGTGGCATCCTTTATGGAGATAAAGAGTGATAGCCAAAATGCCCTTGTTGAATGGATTGGAACAGGTTCGTTTTTTGTTTTTTTGGTCTCTGCCATCAGCTGGCTCTGCGGTTTGAGTCAAATCCCTTAAACTCTGCTTCTTAGTCTATGTCTCTATAAAATAGAAATAATACCTTATGCTCACAGGTTATTATGAAGATAAAATCAGATAATCTGGCAGTGTTTTGTGAAAGGATTTTTAATGTGCTTCATAAATGGAAACTAATATATGTGAAGATACCTTAGTGTTCTTCATGGTATAAACAATGTCAGTTTTAAGCCCTTTCCCCCACAGATTCTTTTCTTTTTTCCACTGCCTAATCATTTTTGTTGCTTTTCCCTGAAACTTTACTCCCGTTTTCCAAGAGCAGCTAATTGCTCTACCCTATGCCAAGAGAAGGGAAATGATTATCCTCAGCTCTTGTCAGACTTCTGCCAACACCTCCCATGACATTTCTTCACTAAGACAAAAACAATGAGGGAATAAATTCATCTTCAGTTCATTATGTCTTCTCTGTTTTTCTGTCTTTGAGTATCCCATCTGCTTACCATAGATGAGGGACTTTTCCCTGTGTCATCACCAAAGTTGCAAACCAAATGACAGGGCCTGTCAGTAGCTTATCCCAACTGCCAAACTGTGGACTATACTTGCTCTACTAACTGGAGAAAAAATACTGACAAAAAAAAAAAAAAAAGGCGTGGATTCAGTGACCTAAGCCAAAAATAGTTACAGGCTTAAAAAAAAAAATCAATTGTTTATGATTCTCTGCTGGCAGCAAAGAACTCCAAAATAGCCGTTCTTCTCCTGAACTTTCTCTGAAAGATTAATTGTCTCATGTTTCTGTAGCATCAGTTCCTGATATTCATGTGCTAGAGATACAATTCTTATGTACCTTTCCTAAGAAGTTTTTCTTGAGGCTGTTGATGGCTGGAAACTGTATGTTTTGTAATATGAAAAGAAAATGAGATGGATTTTGACTTCTGGACCTGATGGAGTAATTGGGACCAGCCTAGCTCTCCAACTTTAAGCACCTAGAAAACTGGACAAAATTTATGGAACAACATTTATTTTGTAAACAGTGGATAAGAGGCATCCCTGAACTCTGATCCCTGAGAAAGGAAACAAATAAGGTGAATCCTAAAATCACTTTGGTTTTCTGCCAGAGGAACAGGGATGGGGATCCCAGGATGATTCTCCTGATTTCAGGAGACAGAGATCACAGTGTGGAGAAGAGATGAGGCAGCTGGAATTTGCAGGACAGAGTACAGGAGAGGAGAGAGCTGTGCAGAGAAAAAACTCGAGAAATCTGCTTATGAGTCCTTTGGGTGTGATGCTGAATACAAATCCAGAAATTTATAGGGTAGAAACCAATGAGACTGGGGAAAGATAGTTGGGGAGTTGTTAGCTGAAAATTCCCATAGCTCACACAGGGCTGGGAGATGTTAAAATTCTGACCGCTAGATTAGAGGGTGCTCATTTAACACCTATGACATTTCCATAGAGACTCCAGAAAGGTCATACATTAGAAGTGTGGCAAAACTAGACATAATGTAAAGGCTACTCTAGACTTTTCATAACAAAGCTGAAAAAGAAGTTTTGAAAAGATCAACCTTATTGGCAAGCAGATTAAACACCTGGCAGAAAAATGTCCAATGCTATTTAAAAGCTGAAACAAAATCTAGCAATCAAGAATGTAAAATTAACAATGGCCAACATCCAATAAAAGATACTAAAGCAATAAAGAACCTCAAAACAGCTATTATGAATATGCTTAAAGATATAATGGAAACCATGACAATAATATTCAACTATAAAAAATAACCAAATGGAGCTTTTGGAGCAGAATAATACAATGTTCAATATACTTATTGGATGAGATTAATAGCAGATTAGATACTGCAAAATAAAAAAAAATTAGTGAACTTTAAGATATATGAATAAGGTCTACCCAAACTGAAAGTCAAAAAGAAAAAAGGCTGAAAAAAAATCAACAGAACCTCAGTAACCTGTGGAAAATATTAATTCATTTGGAGTCCCAGAAAAAGGGATAGAGGGCAAGAAAATACTTGAAGAAATAGTAGCTGAAAAATGTTCATATTTGAACAGTCCCAAGAAATTCAAGGAACCCCAACCCAAGCAGGTTAGACACAAAGAAAACCACAAAGAGGCACATCATAATCAAATTGCTAAAATTAAATTATTAAAAGAAATTTCTTAGGAGCAGTTGGGGTGTGTGTGTGAGGAGATATATTCCATACAGGGGAACAAAGATAAGAAAAACTGGTCTTTTACACACAAACATACACACACACACACACACACACACACACATACACAAGTAATGTAGAAGACAATGGAATGATTTCTCTACAGTGCTAAAAGAAAAATTCCACCTTAAGTTCTATACCCAGTGAAACTATTCTTCCAAAATAGGGGAAAACTTTTTTTTTTTTGCCCCAGACAAACTAAAGCTGAGAAAATTTGTTGCCGCTGACCTGCATTATAAAATATAAAAAAAATTGAAGAAAAATGTCACAGATGAAAATTTGTATGTAGATAAAAGGAGTGAAGGGTACCAGAAGTAGTAAATAAGAGGGTAGAGATCAAAATTGTTTTTTCTAATTGAAATCTTTTTAAAAAATAAATGACTTTTTAAGACAAAAATATATTGTCATGTTTATGAAATATGTAAAAGTAAAATATATAAAAACAAGGATGGCAGGGTGATATGGAAGTATATTGTTGAAAGTTCTTATAAGTAAAACAGTATAATATTATTTGAAGGAAGATTGTGATAAATTAAAGATGTATAAACCCTAGCATGACCACTAAAACAACTACAAACTTGTATAGCCAATAACCCAGTAGTGGAAACAAGATGGAAAACTAAAATATACTCAGTAAATCTAGAAGAATGATGGAAAAGAGAGAGAGAGAAAACCTCAGTAAATAAATTACAAGGGAAATGAGAATGTAACATGAATGGAATGAAAATGAGAACATAACATTGAAATTTGTGAAATGTAGCTATAGTAGTGTTCAGAGGGAAATTTCAAACATACTTGCTTATGTTTGAAAAAAAAAAAGGTCTAAATCAATAATCTAGGCTTCCAATTTAAGCAGTTAGAAAAGGAAGAACATGTTAAATCCAAGTAAGTAGAGGGATGGAAACAATAAAGATAAAAATAGAAAACAATAAAATATTAAATGGGAAAACAATAGAAAAAAATCACTGGTACCAAAAGCTAGTTTAAAAAAATAGCAAAATTGACACATCTAGCTAGACTCATCAGGAAAGAGAAGACACAAGTTACCAATTACCAGATACTGTAAACATTGAAGGAATAACTAGGTAATATTATGAACAACGTTGAGGCCATAAAAATTAATAAGTGAATGCATTTTGTTGTATGTAAATTATATCTTAGTAAGGGTGATTGAAAAAAAGAAAATGAGTAATTTTAGTTGCTATGATTGAGTTTCCATCTAGTCACAGCTTATGTCATTTAATCTCACAATAAAATGGTGATACAACTTAGTGGTTTGGAGTATATACTCTACACTGAGACTACTGTCTTTGAATTATGGTTCAGCCAATTAGTAAGTATATGACTAGGTAAGTTATTTAACTACTAGAATGTAAACTGTACATGGACTGGGAATTTCTTTTTTGTTCACTTACATGATTTCTTGGCACGTGGTAGGCAACCAGTAAATATTTGTTCTTAAACCCTAGTTGACAGATGAAATTGGCAAAGAAGAGATTTACTGACTTTCAAAGATTACCAGGAAGGGAGAAACTCAGAATTTGACCTAGGTCTGCCAGATTCGAAAATTAGTGTCTTTCTCCTGCTGCTATCTCAGACAAATAAGAAACCTTAAAAAGAGTAAGAGAGCCTGATAGGTAACTATGCATGTGTCTTGGAACTTCCTTATAAGAAAAGGAAATTATACTTCTTTTGATTACCAAATTAATCCTTGGAACTGTTGCCTCTCTCAGTTTAAATAGAACTGCTATTGCAGAATGGAAAGAAAGCAGGGGTCATTTTTCTTTTTCTAATACTTTCATTTGATGCTGCTGCTTAAACTGTACAGTTGAGATCTCAAATGCAAGTACTCAGTGTACCAGGATTTTTGTAAGGCAAAACCTTACAAAAACAAGTTAAGAGTTTTGATTCTTGAAGAGCATGCCATTTTGCTCTACGTTAGACTCCTCTAATATAGGCCATCAGAGCAGTATGAGATTAAATCCTATTCAAATTAATTTTAAAATGTGAAGCACATGCCCAGTATTTGGTAGGCATTGGGATAGGTAATGAAACTGAAGATATCAGACTAACTTTTATGTGCCAGATATCTCGCTCATTTTTATTCGATCTTCACAACTTTAAGTGCAAATCCCATTCTAACCAAATGGCGTAGAGTGTAATTGTGTAGAGTTACAGTAAATAATACATCTGGGATTTTATTTTAAGATTGTCAACCACAATCATAATGCGTTTGGCATGTTTATGTTATTTTTTCTTCCTTCTAATCAGGTAACTCAATTGAAGTGTGACTTAACCAAGAATAAATCTAAAAACATAAGTATCCTCAACTGTCTTTCTCCAGCTTAGTTTCCTCGTGTTGCAAATTTTTTTTTTAAGTTTTATTGTAGAAAATTTCAAACATACAGAAGTGAGAGGCTAGTTCAACAAACTCTTATGTAGCCATCACTCAGCCCCAAAAAACATCAAGTGTGGTCAACATTGCTTCAGCTACTATATTTCTGCCTACTCCTTCACACTCCCTGGTAATAATATTTCATCAGTAAGACTTTCAGTATGTATTTCTAAAAGACAGGGAAATAATTGTTTAAAAAATCAAAATTACAGGGCTTTCCTGGTGGCGCAGTGGTTGAGAGTCCGCCTGCCGATGCAGGGGACAGGGGTTCGTGCCCCAGTCCGGGAAGATCCCACATGCTGTGGAGCGCCTGGGCCCGTGAGCCATGGCCGCTGAGCCTGCGTGTCCGGAGCCTGGGCTCTGCTATGGGAGAGGCCACAACAGTGAGAGGCCTGCGTACCGCAAAAAAAAAAAAAAAAAAAAATTCATTGGAGTAGATGATACACATAAATATTAAAGTTAGAACTATAAAATGCTTAGAAGAAACTATTGGAGAAAATATTTGTGATCATTGTCTAGACAGTGATTTCTCAGAGCACAAAAAACACAAACCATGAAAGAAAAAAAAAGATAACATGGCCTTCATCAAAATGAAAAAATTGCTTTTCATTTAATAAGTTTATTTTTTCCAGCTTTATTGAGATATAATTGACATAAAACATTGTATAAGTTTAATATGTGCAATTTGGTGCATGTATATATTACAGAATGGTTACTACAGTAAAAGTTAACAGATCTATCACCTCACATAGTTATGATCCTGTGTGTGTGTTAAGAACTTTTAAGATCTACTCTTAAGCAACAAGGATTTACTGTAGAACAAAGGGAATTATACCCATTATCTTGTAAAAACCTATAATGGAATATAATCTGCAAAAGTACTGAATCACTATGCTGTACACCTGAAACTAACACTATATTGTAAATCAACTATACTTCCATTAATAAAAAGGAAAAAGAAGAAAAAAATTTAAAACAAAAAATACTCATTTAGCAACTTCTAAATATGCATTACAGTATTGTTAACTATAATTACCATGCTGTGCATTACATTCCCAGAACTTATTCATCTTTTTTCACAATTTTATTGAGATATAATTGACATATAACATTGTATAAGTTTAAGGTGTACAACGTAATGATTTGATGTATGTATATATTATGGAATGATTAGTACAATATGTTTAGTTAACATTCATCACCTCACATAGTTACATTTCTTTTCTTGTGATGAGAAAAGATCTATTCTCTTAGTAACTTTCAAATATATAATACAACATTGTTAACTATAGTCACCATGCTGTACATTACATCCTTAGAATTTATAGATCTTATAACTGGAAATTTGTGCTTTTTCACTGCCCCTCCCCCTGCCCCTGCAATCACCAATCTGTCCTATCTGTTCTCTGTTTCTATGACTTCAGTTTTCTTTTTAGATTACACATATAAGTGAGACACAATATTTGTCTTTGTCTGACTTGTTTCACTTAGCATAATGCCCTCAAGGGCCATCTCATTTTGTTCCTGCATTGTTTTCCTAATTTCCTTTAGGATATATTCTTGTACTTCACTAAACTTCTGTTAAGAGGATTATTCTGAATTCTTTGTGAGTTCATACTCTCCATTTCTTTAGGTTCAGTTATTGGAACTTTATTAGTTTCCTTTGGTTTTATCATGTTTACCTGATTCTTCATGATCCTGGATTCCTTGCGTTGGTATCTACATGTTTCCATTTCCTCTTCTAGACTTTACAGGTTCACTTTGGCAGGGAAAGAGCTTCACCAGTCAGCTCAGTTTGGGGTATTGGACAGGTCAGCTGGTAGAGCCCATGGTTTGCTATCAGGGTCTCTATGTGGGTGAGGTACTCTGAGGTGTGTGTGTGGAGGGTGCCCCTGGCTGGTCTGTAGAGTCAGTTGGGCCTACTGGCTAGGCTGTGCATTCAAGTGGATTCCTGGTGGTGTCCGTGATTGGGCAGGGCTGTAGGCTGGGCTCTAAGTCTGCTCAGGGTATTGTTCAGGCTCCCTGGTTATGGAAGACCAGAGGCTATACTTGTTGGGAAGGGCTGCTGGCTTAGCTCTTTGCCAGAGTGGGGCTGTAGGATGGGCTCTGTGGTTGCCGGTGTTCTTGGCCATGCTTGCTGGATGGATGGGACTGGAGCCTATGCTCAACAGTTGGGTAGGGCTGCAAATTTGCTTTCCTGCCCTTGCGACACAGTAGAATGGGCTCCATTCCTTGTACAGTCTGTTGACTGGGCACCAAATCAGGTAGAACTGCCTGTTAACCTATAAAAAGAGGTAAGCTGAGTCAAGCTCATATTACCAGAAATTGAATTTATTCGGGAATAGCAGAGGAATTGCAGTTCGGGAAACATACTGTAGCAAGCTACAGGCGAGTCTGTTGAAGGTTTGGGGCAGGCTGTGTTAATGCAGAAGGGGTGTAAAGAGTCGGGGGAGTCCAGTTAGGGTTCAAGCCGCAAATTCATTGGCTTGAGTGACGATAGGGAGAGGTTCTCGGTGGATGTTCATTGGTTAGGAGATAAGTTCTAGATAATTCTAGTCAGGCATTTAGGGGAAACCACTGTTTCATTTTCCTGTGGGCGCATGTGTGAGATTCTCCATTTCATATCTCCATTCCATTTTAGATTGAAATCCCTTTGCACATTGGATGAGCCCCCTGACCAGACGGGGTCACCAAGTTGGCTCTGCAGATGGGCAGAGCCACTGGCTGAGATTTCTACTCTGGTGCCACTGCAAGCAGGAATGTGGTCCACCAAGATCTGATTGATGTAAGTCCTGCCCTCCTTCCCCATCTTTATCTGATCCCCACGGCTGAATCCTGCAGATTACCCCAGTAATTCCTGGGAGGTGAGACCCGAATGGCCCTCCTGGGAAGTGTCCTGCAGTGCTGGGGGAGCTGGGTGTCTAACTTGGTCTCTCATTTCCCCCTGGAGAAACAGTAAGCTGACGGGGCCCACTCAGTTTGGCACTGTGCCAGCCGAGGAGCCGTGATGCAGTCAGAGTGTAGCCTCTCTTCTTTTTAGTGCTGTCCTTCTTGGTCTCTGTGCTCCAGGCGGGTGCTTCAGCCCCACCCCTGGGTTCTGGGATTTTCATAATGGTGTTTTTGTCTACGCATAATTGCTAGTTCTTCTCGTGCGAGGAACCAAAGTCAGGATCAATCGATAGCACCATCTTGATGATGTCACCAAAACTTGTTTTGAAAAGACACTGTCAAATAAAGGGAAAAATAATCCACAGGCCGAGGGAAAATATATATATATATTTTTTGCGGTACGCGGGCCTCTCACTGCTGTGGCCTCTCCCGTTGCGGAGCACAGGCTCCAGACTTGCAGGCTCAGCGGCCACGGCTCACGGGCCCAGCCGTCCCGCGGCATGTGGGACCCTCCCAGACCGGGGCACGAACCCATGTCCCCTGCATCGGCAGGCGGACTCTCAACCACTGCGCCACCAGGGAAGCCCCAAGGGAAAATATTTTTGAAACTGATAGCTGATAAAGAAATTGTATCCAGAATAGAGAAAAAACTTTTACAACCCAGTAATAAGATAACTCAGTGTTTAAAAAAAATGGGCTAAGGTATGAATAGACGTTTAATCAAGGAACATATACAAATGGTAAATATGCACATGAGAAGAGGCTCAACATCATTAGGCATCAGGCAAGTACAGTGAAGGGCCACTGCCCACTTAGTGGAATGACTAAAATTAAAAATTCTATAATAGCAAGAGTTCGTGAGGATGAGAAGCAACTGTAACATTCATGCGTTGCTGTGGGAATGCAAAATGGTGCAGCCATTTTAGAAAACATTTCGGCAGTTTCCTATAAATTTAAATATCCACTTAACATCCTGTCTGGCAGTACTACTCCTACATATTTATCCAAGAGTAAAAACAAAACAAACCCCCAAAACCCCATATTCACACAATGATTTGTACCCAAATGTTAAGAGGAACATAATCTATAATGGCCATATGTAGAAACACTCCAAATGTCCATCAGCTGGTGAATGGATAAGCAAATTATGATATCCATCCAACGGAATGTTACTCAACAATAATGTGGGGCAGGACACCATGTACCAGTAATCACTGCCAGGGTAGGACTGCAACTACTTGGAGGACAGGAAAGATCATCACAATGCCAGCTCCCAGGAATAGAAGTCCAAACACTTTCCCCCACTATAACTTGGTATCAGAGTTGCCGGGGAAAACACAGCACAGTCAAACACTGGATGGAACAGTGCTTTCACTCACATAGAGAAGAGACAGCAAGATCAGCTCGTGTGTGTGTCCATCTCTAATGGCTAGCAGATGCCCCTGGCAGCTGACCAGGGAAATTGGCCTGTGTGCACCCCTCTTGTACTGCAGCAGCAGGACACTGACTGACCTCTCCTGTGTGGAGTCTGAAATACTGAAACCTGGGGCCATGCTTGAGAGCCATTGACATACATGCTTAAGCAGAACAAAGGAACACTCATTCAGCATGAGACAGTGAAAGCAGTTAGCCTGGCACAGGCTGTGTGGGCTCCTTATCTCTTGGTAAGGAAGTTTTCCAGGCCTAAGGCCCATTTTTGTGTGACCGAGCAGAGGTTGAAAGACTGCATGTGTGAGACTGACTTTCCTAACAAATAAAAAGGAACAGGTGAATATCAAAGCTCAGTAAAATAAGCCAAGACCCAAAGACTATATTCTGCGTAATTTCCATTATAGGGGATTGGGGAAGGAGATTGACTGTGAAGGAGCATGAGGGAACATTTTGAGGTGGTGAAAACATTCTATATCTGTATGTGATAGTTTTATAAGATTATGTATTTTTCAAAATTCATCGAATGTACGCTTACACTATGGATACAGCAGTCAGTAATATAGGTAAGGGGCTTGCCCTCATGAAGCTTCTATCCTCTCTGTACTTACCTATGCATCGCCTCAAACTAATAGAGAATTTTATTAATTTATGCTGATCATTGGCCAAAACCTACTTGTTAGGAGGCTTCTTTTAGGCTGTAGGACCCGTGTCTGTAGCAGCTGTTCCAAATCCCATGGTAGTGCCCGTGGTGGCTACCATTAAGTGTATTAGTTTGCTGCGGCTGCCATAACAAAATACTGTAGGCTGGGCTGAAACAACAGAAATTGATTTTTTCACAGTTCTGTAGGCTAGAACTCTAAGATCTAGGTGTTGTCAGGTTTGGTTTCTTCTGAGGCCTCTCTTCTCAGCTTGCAGATGGCTGCCTTCTCACTGTGTTTTCACATGATCTTTCCTCTGTGTGCATATACCTGTGGTGCCTCTGTGTGTGTCCACATTTTCTCTCATAAGGACACCAGTCAAGTTGAAGAAGTCCCATCCATATGACCTCATTTTAACCTAATTACGCTGTTAAAGGTCTTATCTCCAAATGCAGTCTCAGCCTTGGGGGTTAGGGGTTCCATGTAAAGATCTTGGAAGAACACAATGTAGCCCACAACACATGGTGTCATGCTTTTCCAGGCACCCCTGCCATGCATCTGCTGAGCATCCTAAGCACTACTTGTTAAGTTCTTGAGAAATGAATCACAAGGTGATTTGGGGAAAAAGTCTCATGTACTTTACATCATTTAGAATGTTGCAAGGACAATAAACAGGGATTACAAAGAAGCACCAGTCTCCAAAGCACCAGGCACCATAACCCAGCCCGAGGAGTCCCCTTTTATAGGTCTCATGGGCCCCCTCCTGGGGATTCCACATATTTTCCTTTGAGCTTTCTTCAAGCAGGGGATATACATAGCAGGTAACCTCTGGGGGTATATCCTGATTTTCACCTGTTATTCCTTTTTCTATAAGTAACTTTTAGTATCTTAAAAGCGTGGCTTTTGAATAGCACTAAAAGGAATGTGGGCCCCCCCTATATCTTGAGTGTCTAGCTCAATATCCATCCAATTATGGTTCCTGGAAGTATCTTCTCTTCGAATTGGCTGTAAGCTTCTTAAGGGCAGTGGTTACTCCTGTTATGTTTCTTGGTACCTGTTGTAGTAGTACCAAGCTTAGTACCATGACTGTAGTAGAGACTAAATAACTATCTGTTTAATAGATATTTTACAGATGAAGTTGAGAGACTCTCAAAGGCATGAAATATGTTTCTCAGCATCCCCCTTACTACATGGTTCTCAGTGAGAGTTTGAGGTGGAAGAGAAGGAGAAGTACCAGAGGCAGTTGAGGGTAGATATGAAGGCAGACAGAGGTTCCAGCTGCTTCTAGATGAGCTTGAGAATTATCACATTGGTCGTGCATACTGTGTGCGGGCTTCTCATTGAGGTGGCTTCTCTTGTTGCAGAGCACAGGTTCTAGGTGCATGGGCTTCAGTAGTTGTGGCACGTGGGCTCAGTAGTTGTGGCTCGCGGGCTGAGTAGTTGTGGCTCGCGGGCTGTAGAGTGCAGGCTCAGTAGTTGTGGCACACGGGCTTAGTTGCTCTGCGGCATGTGGGATCTTCCCAGACCAGGGCTCGAACCCTTGTCCCCTGCATTGACAGGCAGATTCTTAACCACTAAGCCACCAGTGAAGTCCCCAAAGTGAACTCTTGAGACTCACCTGTTGACTGTGAGCAGACTGGGTGAGTTTGTGTGAGGAGCTTCCCAGAGGCTCACCAGATTGTTAGCAGCTTTTGGTTCATCTCTTGAAAACCATCCACATTAGTACTTCAGGCTGGGGTAGTTGGTGGCAATTTTCCTGACTTCTCTCCCAAGTCTTCCAACTTTGGTAAAGCTCTAATTCTCGTGCAGACCTGTCCTATCTGGAATATGAGGAGGGACTTCGGCTTTCCCCTTTGAAGTCCGGTTGGTACACAAGACCACTCAACTGAGCAGAATTATAAACTGCTCCAGTCAGAGAACGATAGAATTAGAAGATAACTTAGAGATCTCTAAGTACATTTCTTATTTTACAAATGAGGAAACAGGGCTCAAGTAATTTAGTGATATGTAAGAGAGAAGTAGAATTGTACTAAGAATCTGATTTCAATCCAATGCTTTTCTATTTTTATCATACTATATTTGCCTTTAGAAATGCATAAAGATAAAGAGGGATTTTTAAAATTTAGGCAATTACTTAAGCATTTATTTATTTTATGAATGTGAGATATTCTTTCTTTATAGATATCTCTATCTTTGTCTATCTACCTATCTGTCTATCTACCTACTTACCTACCTATCGGGAGAGACATCAGCGAGAGCACCAGAAAGCATTTGCTGAATCCAAGGTTGAAGTATGTCTGTGAAGAGAAGATTGTTCAAGTTTCTTAGGACAATTTAGAGAAGAAGCAGCTAAATAGAGAAGCAGGGCAGCCTGGAAATGAAAGGGCCATATTAAATAATCTTCCAAAGCTCAGGATAGATCAAAATAATAATGAAAAAGAATATGGAATAAAGTTTAATTAACTCAGATACCTTATGATGATGAAAGTGAGGAAATTACCAGGATGTCCTATGTTGGGAGACTGATTAAATAAGTAACAGTACATGTTACGATAGGATTTTGTACATCTATTAAAATGAGCTTAATAATGATTTAAAAATAATATTAGAAAATATTATTGACATAGTGATGACTGGAACACAAAAAGGATTCAGAATTATCAATAAACTGTCACCTTGACTCTATTTGATATGTGCAAAGGACAAAGGAAATTTGCCCAAATTATACTAGTCTCTGCTTGGGGAGTGGGATTGTAGGAAAACATTTTTTTGCATTTATTTTCTCTTGCCTAAACTTTCCAAATTTTCTACAATGACCATATTATGTTTATCATCAGAATTAAAATTAGAGGGGAAGAAACTCATGGTTTCAAGAAGTAAAAAATTAATAGAATAGTTAATCAAGGACAAGGTGAAGTTGTTTTCCTGAAGAAAATATCAGCTACATCTTTTTCTCTTCGTGAACTGTTATCATAGTAGAATATTTGCAGTAAAGCCTTAATGCCTGAATGGCTGGGTAACTGGCAGTTTTTAAGAGGTT
>NC_089226.1:81839324-81939324 GCF_963924675.1 Phocoena phocoena | reverse complement strand
CTCCTAATTAAATATACTTGCTGAGCATTAGGATAATCAAAGGAAATCTGTTCTATGAGTTCTTTATGGGAATGTATACATGACAAAGTAAGACAAATGTGCTGTATTTAGATCATTATCATCATCCTTACATTAATATATGCTGAGTTCTTACTTTGTCTTGGTACCAGGCTAAGTTACAGGTATCATTTCATTATTTCTATTGCCAACCTTTTGAGAAATTTGTTATTACCCTGATTTTACAAATTAGAGAATTGAGGCTTAGAAAGAGTCAATAACTTGCTCAAAGATCACACAACTAATAACAGAAACAGGATTTGAAACTATACCTTTTTTTACTTCAAAGAATGATGTTAACCATTAGTTTCTTCTGCCACTTAAAGTTTCGTTGGACATTGAAGAATGTAGAATGATTGGTCAGGATAGAGCCCAATGATTAGTCTCAGGACTGAGACAAACATTTCAGGTAGAAAACTGCCACATTTACATAATATAGCAGGTAAGAGGAAACATTCTTTGCTAGAACGGAGTCTACCATCAGTAGAATAGCTCAGGGACATTAGCTGGGTATTAAGATTGGAAGAAGATAATTTTGAATATCACTCTCTTAGAGTCTTACTTGTTTTGTTTTTGATCTCATTCCTCAGGAAACATGCCTATCTTCATAAAAGAAACAAATAACTGAGAAATGACAAGGACCATTAGCTAATTTGAAACCCCAGGGACAGGATAAGAATCTAAAAGAATGAAACATTTTTGCTTGGGGTCTGATATGAGTCACAATAATGTTTGAGAAACCTCTTCCTTTCTCACTGAGAAAAGAACTGGTTGCCTTGGGGATGATTACTTCAGTATCAGAATCACAAGAGCTATGGGTTTAGTGCTGGGGCTGAAAGAAAGGAGTGATAACCTGAGGAGACACAAAGCTCCGAAGTCCTGACAAGGGCAACTGGTGCCATAAAGAGAGAAGAGAGGTGGCTGACAACTCCCAAAAAAGTGTCTTAGTCTGCTTGGGCTGCTATAACAAAATACCACATACTAGGTGGCTAACAAACAATAGAAATTTATTTCTTATGGTTCTGGAGGCTAAAAGCCTGAGATCAGGGTGCCAGTATGGTTGAGTGAAGGCCTGCTTCTGGTTTGCAGACTTCTTGCTGTATCCTCACATGGTAGAAGGGGCTAGGAATCTCAATGAAGCCTCTTTAATAAGGGCACTAATCCCATTCAAGAGGGCTCCACCCTCATGACCTAATAACCTCCCAAATACCCCACTTCCTAATATTATCACACTGTGTGCTAAGGTTTAACATATGAATTTTTGGAGGACACAGACATTCAGACCATAGCAAAGGAGGAATGGAAAGAGAGACAGCTTCATCTCCAAAGGCCTACTTTAATCAGTTGTCTTGGGGTTCTATCAGGGGAGAGCCTGGACTTGGAATAATTTAGGTTTAAAAATTATCCTGCTGGAGACAGTAAAACAGAAACCGCTTTTATATTCTCTCTTGTTATAGCCAGATTATAATTGTACATTGCAAACATTAATATTATTATCCTGGTATATATCTCTAATATCTCCTTTTCTGCTTGATATGCATTATTCATCTTAATTTAATAGTTAAATTTTCCCTCAATTTTGATAGTTGATGGGTTGCCGTTTAGTGGGTGGAATGCATTAATTTCTTTAGTATCTCTCCAAGTTTTGCTTTTAAATTAACCAGGGTTGTTCTGGAACAAATCAAGTCAGAAATACTTGCTCTATACCTTTCCTTGATGCCCACTGGGCTACCTAATGGATATTACTTGCTTATTTTATGAGTTGAGTTGAAGGCACTATCCAAGTACTATCTAGATGTAGACACTTCCTGCATTCTTCACAACTCTGTTTACTTATGTCTTCCAAAGCCGGATGATATCAGAGCATGATCTTATTTTGCCAAATTTTCTATTCTTTTCTTTTTTTCCCGACTACATCAAGTAACAAGTATGTTCTGGGTCTCTTGCAGTTACATATTACTATTATAATTACCTTTCTTAATCCTTGTGTTTACTCCTTCAGGTCACACATAATCACAGAATGATAAATCGATTATTGTAAGTGGTCACACAGCTGCATTTTCCTTGATTAACCATCTAGTAAACTTTATACATGGCACTGTAACTTCTCCTATTCTAGGTTGCAAAATCTTGTGTTTGAAATTTGAGACTTCTGGGACTTAGGTTTCAGTGATGTTTTGATAAAAATTTCTTCAGATCACCTAGGAAAGAAATGACTATGATTGATTCCTTCAGTCCTGATACAACTAGCTGAAAAGAGACAGTTTAAAACATGAGTGTGCATGAATGTACAAGGGAAAAAATGCCAGGAAGGGGGATTGTCTGATTGATTTTAGTTCTCAGCATTCCAAATCTTATCTCTCTTGTCTTAGTCAACTTGGGATACCATAACAAAATACCATAGACTGGGTGGCTTAAACGACGGAAACTTATTTTCTCACAGTTCTGGAGGCTACAAGTCCAAGATCAAGGTCAAGATGAAGACCAAGACCATGGTCAGTTTCTGGTAAGAGTTCTCTTCCTGGCTCTGCTTCCACCAGATAGTTGTCCACCTTCCATAGTGGGAACAGAAGGAGAGAAAGCTGTTTGGTGTCTCTTCTCATAAGGACATTAATCTCATCCTGAGGTTCCCACCCTTGTGATCTCATCTAAACCTAACCACCTCCCAAAGACTCCGTCTCCAAATACCAGCACACTGGAGTTTAGGGTTTCAACATATGAATTTTGGAGGTACACAGTTCTGTCTATAGCACCTCTTTACAGTTGTGAATGACTCAAAATGATCAATAAATATTCATCGAGGAATTGAGATGAGGCCAGGATTATGCTGGATTCTGTGGGTGCTATAAAAAAGGAAGAAGACATGGTTAAGAACTTGATTTAGATTTGTATAAGTCTGGATATCTTTTAGTAAGAAAATGTAGATACAGAAACATAACTCCCTTTCTAGGATTTTTTAAATAGCAGAATGCTTTTAGCATTATTGATGAGAGAAATTTTGAGTGTCAGGTGCACAAGAAAACATGATGGGAAAATAGAACAGTTCTTCCTTTAAGACACTTCCTTTATGATTGTTTAGAATTATCAGAACATGGACCAGAGCAGCTTTGAGAGGCGTACCGATCTTCCTTTTTCTCTGTGCTCTTTAAGGTATTTACATAGCCATATAGACCTGAGTTAGAATGCCTGGAACTTAAATTCACGTGTTCTTGTCCAGTTCATATGAGACCATTATTTTATCTGTAGCAATATAAAATTGCTTAAGTGAAGAATTAGAGTAACTTAATCAGAAAGGAAACATATTTAGTTATTTCATGCATATAATGTGTCAGGCACTATACCTGATTTCATTCTCAAAACCACTCCTACAAAGTGGCTATTTTTATCCCTATTTTACATATGAAGACATTGAGGCCCAGAGAGATTAAATAATTTTCTTTAAACTAATTTTAAAAAGAAGCACTTGTTCTGCTAATAAGTGGTAGAAATAGAGTTCACTCTGAAGCTCTTTTTATCACATCTGCTATTTCCATGAAGTAAGTACACTGAATTTGTATTTGGTAACTGAATATTTGTCCAACTCTGTATGCTTTCTTTGCAAACTCTTCTGCATATTGATAGCATTTTATTTGCCTCCATCATTTCTCCTCCTCTCCAGTGATCAACATAAGATATTTAGCCATGTTGAAAAGACTCAAAACATCCTTCCATTGTTCTACCAATTGTTCTAAACCAACAGTTCCATGCAAAAGAATGAGAATGGTGTTTGCCCTGATGTATTGCTTGAAGGATGATGTTCTACAAGAAATATAATAGATGTTATATGAAGATAAGGACCTGTGGTAAAAAATAAATTTGGGAAATCCTGGTTTAAACAGTTAAGCAGATTTGTACTTTGTAAGATTTCCTACATCATTAAATACTAATGCACAGTGTAGTGTAGTTTTCCAAGAGAGCAGAATGAGTGGCTGTGTTTTCCTAAATTATTTGACCACAAAACCCTAATCTTATTGAATAACTATTAGTCTTATGGAACCTAGAATTCTCTAGAGCATAGTTTGAAGCGCTGGCTTCCAGTAATGAATGACACCTGTTTCGTCTAAGTGATTTCTTTTTTTCCCCCCATGTTCCCTAGGAAAGGGTGCATTTATCTTGTGAGTTCATACTCAGAACCCAGAATGCACATGTGGGTGAGCTAGTTCTTTTATTTCATTGTAAAGCAGTTTGGGGAAGATGATAAACAAACCACACAAATATATGCACAAGATTCTGCTAGTCTGTGTAGTTCAGAGCAAGGTGAATTTAAGATTTAATTGCGCTGATGGAGTGTGAATGTGGGCAGGGCGGGGGTGTGGGTGGGTGGCATTCATTTTCAGCCACCATTATGAAAGTAGAACTTGCTTGCTTTTACTATCCGCACAATATGTGCCTTTGTAAACAGGATGCAATCTGGAACCCGATTCCTGTATTAAACACACTTTTCTGTAGTTCATTTTTAGAATTTTGAGCTTAGCTTCCTCATGCTGTCATAGAGCAGGCTTAATTTGTGCCTACAGAAGGCCGTTCTCTTGGAGTCTGGGGGTATTATGGAAAAGTCATAAATGAATTGGCATTGGTGGGGAGAGAGAAAAACTGATTGCCACAGATCATTCCTTTGAGCTTGCAACCATCTGGAGGATGCCATATGGAGGAGCGAAGAGTTCAGAGAAGACCAGCACTTAAATCACTGAAACCCATTTTAGTCGCCATTGGACTAGATTTGATCATAAAGAACTGCCTCCTTTCTGGCTAGTGGTCTCACAGAGGACTAGGTTAAAATAATGGATTCACTTTTTACTAGGTATATGTCTATTTTCAAATTATTTAATTTTTCTAAATCTTATTCATCAGTAACATGAGGCTAGTACTCACTTAATGGACTTTTTGTTATTATTAATAGAAGTAAAAGCACCTACACCGTGCCCTGCTCATAACTGATAAATAAAGAGTGCTCTTTTCCTTTTCATCCTGTACTATTGGACAGGTTTGGAGAAGAAGGACTTGATGATGGGGACAAGAAGGATCCAGGTAGAGGGAACATATCCTGATTCTTTTCTATATTTGATACTGTTTTTGTGTTAAGAAAGCTAGTCAGTTTTACATCCTAGACAAGAAAAGACAAATGCACTTAATTTCCAGTAACCTTTTTTTCAGTACTCATTCTACATTTCCTCTGCAGCACTTGATAACAGTTAGTACTTTCTTGTTCTTGAATTTCTTCCTTTGGCTTCCACAAGGCTCTACCTTGTGAGTTCTGCCTAATTATGTGACTGCACCACTTCCTCCAACTTTAGTAAATAATTGTACTCTGGTTATTCATCGCCGCATAATAAACTACCTCCAAACTTCTTGCCTTAAAATGATAAATATTTTATTTTTATCCCCTGTGGTTCTGGATGTCGACTGGCTCAAATTGGTGGTTCTCACTTATGTTCTCTCATGCAGTTGCAATTAGGAATGCAGGGCTGGAACCTTCTGAGGGCTTATTCACTCATGTCTGCCTCCTGAGAATAGAGCAGGAGATTGGAATAGATGCAGTAGCTAGGGATCCTTGGGCATCTCTCTGTGTCTGTATGGAGTCCTTCCTATTCATAGTCTTTTTTAGTGTACAGTTTGCAGGGTAGCCATGTTTACATAGTGCTTCAGGGCTTCAAAGATACATTTCTGAGAGAGAGAGCACTAATGTTTTATGTCCTCACCTCAGAAGTCACAAATGATCTCTTCTGAAACATTTTACTCATCAAGACAGTTACAAGGGCTTGTGCAGTTTTGAGAAATAAGCTCCACCATCAATAAGGGTGAGACAAGATTCTGAAAGAGCATGTGAAACCACCTTGGGAAAATAGAACTTACCACAGTCTGTTCTCTGATCCCAGTGATACTGTAATAAAGGTGGAGCAGACACACAGCTATTAGCGTGTGACCCTTAGTGCAGCACTTAGAAGTCCTGCTTCACTAAGTCAGCCTTGTAGTGGTCCTCCTGGTGGGGAGTACGGTGAGAGTGGATCCCTGCCTTCTCCCCAGGACCCTCCGGGTGAGGGGGTGTGGCTGGGGACAGGCCGAGAGCTGTGTCCTGCAGAGCTCCCAAGCCCTCATGCGGCCAGCCACTGGCTAGGCCCAGGCCTTGAAGACCTATGGTGGCAGCAGTCTCCATGGGCCACAATCCGTGGAGGCCTCAGCGACTGGACTATATGGACACTGCCATTAAGGTAACAGCTTCAACCAGCTTCAGTCTCTCCATTCAAGTTTCAAAAATTGGTACAGCTTAGATCAGTCGTCTACCCCTAGAAGGTGGCCCGAGGTCAGGATTAAGTTGCCAGGATGTTGCACATCATTACTTCAGGTCCAGCTCTGTGGCGGGGCTATTCTCAAAGAAGGGCAATTGTTGTGAGCTGGTGATTAACCTGACTGGTATGTGTTACAACATGTATTCCTGTTGATCCTATACCAACGATCCTCTCCAGTTTAAATGAAAAGTGTGAGGGTGGTCTGGGTCCTGAGCGCCTGGCTCCCTCAGTGATGATGGCTGGGCAGGGTCTGGGGCCCTGGCCCTGAAGGCACCGCCAGTTGAGATCTGCCTCTTCAGCTGGGCCTGGGCACTGGTGGGAGGACCCAGACTGGGTGCTGGACGAACACTCCCAGGCAGGGTAACTGGCCCGCACAGGGCCCCACCCCCTCCAGGGCCTCGACCTCCAAGGGTGAAGGTTGAGGCTTGGAACCTTGCCCTTTCTTCTCAGAAGAGAGAATAACATTTGTTTTGATGGAGGTTTACAGGAACATCGTGACCTGACCTTAAGAACAAAGCATCTGACACCAAGAAGTTTGCAACAACTAACCACACCCCTCCCTCACCTTTCCTATAAAAGGGTATTGCTGAAAGCTTTCAGGAAGTTCTGGGTTTTTAAGGCATGAGCCACCTGTCTCCTTGCATGGCCCTGCAATAGACCTTCCTCTGCTCCAAACTCTGATGTTTTGCTATAGGTTGCCCTCACTGTGTGTTGGGCACACGGACTTGCATTTGATAACAATACAAGTCTCTTCTACATGCAGAATATACTCACTCTGTCCGGAAGACCACCTCCTCCCAAAGTTTCATTCTATTGTGGCATTGGGCTTACTCTCAAGGGCTAGGATCTCAGCATATACGTCATGTTTAGGTGTGATGAGCTCCTCGTTGTGGTTCCTTGTGAATAGGTTCTTGAGTATCCTTCTCCTTGATCTAAGACTTGGAGAACTAAAGTGACAAACTGTCTGCCTCTCCCCGCCCACACCCAGCATACATGATGGGACAGACTCAGAATAACGACTGTAGATAATTCCATTTAAAAAGGGGGAAATAGGCAGCACAGAAGTCATTGGTCCATAGCAATTCTGAAAAAAAGTAGCCCAGCATATATTGCCAATTCCTTGATTAAGGTTTAGTCATACTGTCTGGGAATGATTTTTCACAGCTCTTGGCTTTGCCTTTCCATAAAATGTAGTCTATGTTTGCAGCTCAATAATTTTTTCAGTCTGTTTCCGGCTAGTAGAAGCTCAAGAGTCCAAGTCGTCTTTAATTTGGTACTGTTTTGTCCATTTCAGTTTAAGCTGATACAATTCCTTAAAAAAGCTTTGTAGTTTTTAAAATTTTTATTTTATATTGGAGTATAGTTGATTTACAATGTTGTGTTAGTTTCAAGTGTACAGCAAAGTAATTGAGTTATACATATATCTATTCTTTTTCTGATTCTTTTCCCATATAGGTTATTACAGAGTATTGAGTAGTTGCCTGTGCTATACAGTAGGTCCTTATTGATTATCTCTTTTATATAGAGAGATGTATATATAAAACTTTGTATTTTTTTAATGTACCAATCTCTAATCCATTACATTAGACTAAAGCCACATCCACGGATCTCTTCAGAGAAAACTCTGGGCTATGTTGAGCTTCCTTTGAGACTGTTATGGGACAATGCACTTCAGATTCTTAGAAGCCTTATTGTGTAATAGAATCTGTGAGACATGCCTTAATATTCCCACAGGGTCTTTTGCCTGTTTGAGGTATTACTTTAAATTTTTCTTAACATAGGTTTTTGTAGTCATACTCCTGGCTTTATCTTTAGATGATGTTTCCTGATTGTATGCTAGACTTTGTCTCTATCCTGAAGCCATTTCTTAATTTAAAAATGGTTTTTCTCTAGTAGGTATTAAGGGTTTCACATGAACTGTTTTATATAGTCCCTACCCGGACCCTATGACATGTTTCTGTTTTACAGAGGAATTTTGGGTGCATGCAACTCTTATGTAGAGCTCTTTTTTTTGAACAGAGAGATGTACATTTTATTTAGTTTCTTAAGTCTGATGGTCTTAAAATAACAAATCAGTATATCATAGTTAAAAGTCAGGCTTCAGGATGTTTCATTTTTGCTTTGGATTAGACAGTGAAACACTTAAGTAGTTTTCTTTGTTCTAAAGAAAGAGTATTAAAATTGGGACACTATGCCTTTCAAGTAAAATCAATACAGTTGGTAGAATGTTTCACCCTTTCCCCTCAAAAACACTATTAAAACCTCAATGCTTATAAGTTATAAAACTTCAAAGTGATAATTTTGCTCAATATTTAATGTATAAGAAATTGAGTCCAGGGAATTACGTGGCATCTTGAAGCTGTACCTTCTGTTGCTGGAAGAAATGAAACTAGAGCCCCGGTGTTTTGAGGGAAGTATATGTAGAGCTGATTTTTTTTTAATTTTAATTTTATTGGAGTATAATTAATTTATGATGTTGTGGTAGTTTCAGTTGTTCAGCAAAGTGATTTAGTTATACATATACATATATTCATTCTTTGTTAGATTCTTTTCTCATATAGGTTATCACAGAATATTGAGTAGAGTTCCCTGTGCTATACAATAGGTTCTTGTTAGATTTCTATCTTATATATAGTAGTGTGGGTATGTTAATCCCAAGCTACTGATTTATCCCTCCCCACCATGTTTCCCCTTTGGTAACCATAAGTTTGTTTTTGATATCTGTAAGTCTGTTTCTGTTTTGTAAATAAATTCATTTGTACCTTTTTTAAAATTAGATTCCACATATGAGTGATATCATATGATATTTGTCTTTCTTTGTCTGACTTACTTTACTTAGTATGATAATCTCTAGGTCCATCCGTGTTGCTGCAAATGTCATTATTTCATTCTTTTTTATGGCTGAGTAATATTCCATTGTATATATGTACTACATCTTTTTTATCCATTCCTCTGTCAGTGGACATTTAGGTTGCTTCCATGTTTTGGCTGTTGTAAATAGTGCTGCAATGAACATTGGGGTGCATGTGTCCTTTCAAATTATAGTTTTCTGCAGATATATGCCCAGGAACAGGATTGCTGGATCACATGTTGGTTTTATTTTTAGTTTTTTAGGGAATCTCCATACTGTTCTCCATAGTGGTTGTACCAATTTACATTCCTACCAGCAGTGTAGGAGGGCTCCCTTTTCTCTACACCCTCTCCAGCATTTATTGTTTGAAGACTTTTTGATGATGGCCATTCTGACTGATGTGAGGTGATATCTCATTGCAGTTTTGATTTGCATGATGTTGAGCGTCTTTTCTTGTGCTCTTTGGCCATCTGTATGTCTTCTTTGGAGAAATGTCTACTTAGATCTTCTGCCCATTTTTTTAACTGAGTGTAGAGTTGATTTTTGATGGCAGGTCTTGTACCTCCAAAGTCCATTTAGTTAACCACCAAATGAAGTTATCCACTAGGTTTATACCTCTGGCTCTGAGTTCTTTTCCAAGACTGTCCAACTGCTTCCTGGATAATGCCACCTTTTTGAATGTTCTCTGTGGGAAAGAAGATGGGGAAAGAAGGAGGCCTAAGACCAAGCTGGTGTATATTGAACACAGGCTAGAGAAAGGAACACCCTTCACCTAGAGCTGTGGACTTCAAAGACAAGGCAGCATAAGAATCTGATAGTTGAGCAGCAGAGACTGTGTTTTATAAATTAGAGAAGGTTCCAATGTCTTATAAGATGAAACTGTTCTGGGACAAGTTATCAGGAATGATACTCAAGCATTTGACTAGGGAATTGTCGAGCTGGCAAATGGGAGAGACTCACAGCAAAACATTGCCTGTTTATAATAAGTGGCCAAAGTGGCTCCATTTAAATGTTTAGCCATGGAGTAGGTGCTTTTGTATTTCTCATCATTCCATTATTGTCTCAAATACATTATCTTCTTCATATAGAGATTCATAAAAATTTTACTCTCAAAATTGAGAAGTGGTATAAAAGCAATTTGTGTGAAAAAAGTGTGGAGGTTGTAGTTGACTAATACCTCAGTGAGAATCTACATTATCCTAACTTTTTTTTTTTTCTGCTATGGTGAAAATAGGTTGCCTTCAAAGACTCTGCAGTGAGGGAAGTGAGAATTTCATGCTGTTCTGAATATGTGCGACCACTGCTAGAGTTCATACTGTGTTTTGATCAAGGCATTCTCTTACAGGTCATTGTTAAGGTCAAATCTCTTCTCTATGGCTCTTCAGTGGCTGGTGAAGCCACTCAAATCTGGGTCAAGTTAACTACATATAAAAAAAATAAAACAATTTATCCATTAGAAGCCAGGGTATGTGTATTAGTTTTTCATTGCTGCTTTAACAAATCATCATAAACTTAGTGGTTTAAAACAATATAAATATATTATCTTAATTTCTATAGGTCAAAAGTCCAACATAGGTCTCATTAGGCTAAAATCAAGTTGTCAACATGGCTGCATTCCTTTCTGGATGCTCTAGGGGAGAATCTATTTCCTTGTATTTTCCTGATTCTAGAGGCTGTCCACATTCCCTGGCTCCATCTTCAAAGTAAACAAAGGAAGGTCTAATTCTTCTCATGTAGCATCTCCCTGAAAGGCAATTCTTTTGCCATCACCTAATTGTAAGGATCTTTGTGATTAGATTGGGCCTGCCCAGATAATCCAGGATAATCTCCCTATATTTTAAAGTCAATTTATTAGTAATCTTAATTCCATCTCCAATCTTAATTGGATTTTATTATGTAATCTAACATATTTATAGTTTTTAGGGATTAAGGCATAGAGATTTTGGGGGGACCATTATTTTGCCTACCACAACATATAATGTAACTAAGCAGCTATATGTATAATTTTATGTATTTTATAACCACAATGTCATATATAACTAAATAAAAATTTATATATAAAATTATAGACACACACACCCATACAATATAGAAGGGTGGTATGATCTTTACACATTTGAATGACTGTCCACATCTGGATGTCTTTGGTGAGCAAAAATAGGACCAATGATTAGAAGAACCAAGGAGAAATGATTATATACTTAAGTTTTTTGATTTCCTGCCACATGTCATACACTTTACTTAGATTTTTATTAGTCATCTTATAGGAAGGTACCATCCCATTTACAGATGGGAAAATAGAGAATCAGAGAGTTGGATGAGATTGCCTTTAGGAAGTGGTAGAACTGGGATATAAACCTAGGGATGACTGGCTGTCTCTAAAAGCACCCAATTTTAGGGGAGAGGTTAGCTCTACCTGCTAAATTTTGACTCAACAGAGAGATGGTAAGATTGAAAGTCCCTGAGGGTGTTTACTTCAGAGAGCAGATGCTGTCATTGAAGGGACTTAAGCACTGGACAGGGTGGAAGATGAGGTGGAGCTGAGTAAAAGTCAAATCTCTATTCTAATATGAAATTTTATTAGTTATTGCTGGGATTTTATAGTAACTTCCCAAGCAGTTTCCATCTCCCAACTCTAGTTCCTATAAGAGACATGGGATCATGGTACAAAATGACTTAAGTTTAAATCCCAGCTTCTCTATTTCCTAACCCTGAAGCCATTGGAATATTATGTATGTTCTCTTAGTTTTGGAATTCTCAATTGTAAAAGAGGGATAATAATAATACAACCTTTTAAGGGTGAAATAGAGATTAAATGAACTAATGCAAGTTAAAACCCTTATCATAGTATCTGGGCATACAGTAAACACAGTAGATTTTGTCAATTTTTATTGTTGCTGGGTTGTTATTTTACCCAAAATATGCATCTCTGAAGCACAAGTCCACCATATGATTTTCCTAAACATTAACCTTTAGCCTCCCCCCACCACACACACCAACTACTTATGGAGTAAAAGGCAAGAAGCCTTAGCTTCACCTGCAGGATCTTGTAACTATGTCTTCAACTAGCAAAATCTCGCCTTTGCTTTCAGACCTATACAGTCCAGACCTACTCATCTCCCTTGTACCTGAACATGTACATGTCACTAGTTTTCCTGTTTAGTGTCCTTATGTCACCATTCACTTATTCTAGAATGTCCTGGATCAGATTTCCAAAATCTAAACCATTCTTTAAGAATAAGCCAAAGATTGCCATCTCCATGACCTGTCTCTCTTTCCCAGCAAGAAGTTAGTTCTTCCTCCTGTTATAAAGTTATTATATATACATATAGCTACATAAAGTGATATTTTACATATGTATATAGTAGAATATGTATATGTTGCCTTATAGTCCCTCTTATACATAATCTAGAACAGAATTATGTCTTAATTATTGCTTTATTCTTTTTTTTTTTTTTTTTTGTGCGGTACGCGGGCGTCTCATTGTTGTGGCCTCTCCCGTTGCGGAGCACAGGCTCCAGACGCGCAGGCTCAGTGGCCATGGCTCACGGGCCCAGCCGCTCCGCGGCACGTGGGATCTTCCCGGACCGGGGCACGAACCCGTGTCCCCTGCATTGGCAGGCGGACTCTCAACCACTGCGCCACCAGGGAAGCCCTGCTTTATTCTTAATATGCTTTATATGTTTGGCACAATGGCTTATAAGAAAAGTATATGCCAAAAATGTTTGAATAAATGAATGAGTTAAAGGAATGAAAATTACTCACGTTTTAATCTAATACCCGATTACAGCATTTGTATATGACTTCCTGCACTGAAATCAATAATAATCATGAATTTTCACACTTGTCTTGGTTCTTCCTTTCAGGCAAAAATTCAATATGTGAAGTTCAATAGCCCAGTGGATATTAATGAAGTTCCTAACATGTGGTCAGTTGTCTCCTATAGCCTAGACAGTCAGTGGGCCTGATATTTCCAAGACTTTGGAGGTTGGTTGTCTAAACAAATTGTGTTATGAAACATTCACATATAACTCAGGATGCAACAGTAAGTGGTGTGGCATGATGGGATCCAGACCCAGAAAGACTGGGCATGAGTCTTGGCTCTGCTACTAACTTGCTGTGGACCTTGGGCGAGACTCTTTCCCACTCTGAGTCTCAGTTTCTCATCTCCAAAAAAAAAAAAAAATGATGATAATAATAAGATAATAATAATGGTGGCAACAATAATAATATCTATCTCATGTTATTGTGAAGACTTAATGAAAGAAATGGTCGTGGCAAAAAGAAGCTAGTCACCCCAAAATCTCTCTCTCCCCACCCCCAAGTCAGTGCAAATAGGCTATGCAGTCTAAATCAAATGAATCATTGCTTTGTTATTCAAACACAGTTTCGAGAACCCCAGCAGCGCCACAAGCTATACTCTGACTTAATTGCTAATCACTATTCCCACATATAGAAATGCTTGAGCCATCATTAGACAGATTATATATACAATATCAGTCATGATGAGTGTTTAGTGAATGCTCAGGGCCTTTCTTTCCCTGGCAGGGATCCAGGTTGTGTACTAATCATCATAGAACATTAAAGGGGGAGGGAATGCAGTGATGCCAGGGAGATCTTAGATCCTATCCAGTGATGCTGAGTATTCTGCTTCTTGCTCTCTGGAAACTATAGGTGTCCAAGTCTCTCTCAGCTGAGACTCCTTGCCAGAACTTCGACCTGAACAATTCTGCTTTTGCTTGTTTTACAAGTAAGAATTCTTGTCCAGATTTTCTTTGGGGATCAGTGGTTCTGCTATTTTAAAATTGAAAAATCACTAATTATACCTCCCCCACTTTTAAAGATGAAGAAACTGAGACTCAGAAAACTTGACCTCCTCATAGACACGTACATAATAGGAAACAGTGGCAGCACCATCATTAAAAGCTCATAGCTGATTTGTGTGGAGGGATCTCTTGGTACCAGATCGTATCCTCCTGGCCTTGCCAAATCAGGATTCCAAGAGCAGACTCCCAGCTACCTCCACTGGCATCTCTTCACCTGAGGATTTTCAACTGGGGAGGCTGCTCTGCCATATTGGAAAAGCTGAAGAATTAATACCCCCTGAAGCCTCAACCAGTGAGTGACAGAAGTTGGTGAATCAATACCTCAACTCCCTTGTTCCTCACAGGGGATAACTCTGAGGTGTGTGTTCTATACTGTTTTACTAGGATTTGCCCTCTGGGATTGAGTGGTGGTTACCCATAGGGGCAGTTTACTTGATAATATGCTCCTTATATAATATACTCTCTTCCAGAGTTTCCTTGAGATCATAGCACTAATACATTACTTTCACTGGAATCCTTGTCTCAGGGTCTGTGTCTGGGGAACACAGTGTCTTCTGACTCACCATGTAGTACTGGGACTTGAGTTAACCATTGGTGGATAAGTCGATTGGACAAAGGCAAACTATGAGTGAAGGACTGTGTGGAAGGTGGAAAGTGAACAGCTCTGTATTTTCTATAGTTCATGGAGGACTCTGCCACGTTGGTATAAGGTCATTCTAATCTGTGCAACCCGTTTTGCTAGCCTACTCTTTTATACTCCCATTGCACTTTATGTCCACTTAAGCACCATAACTCTACATTTATAGTCTAATTGTGTTCTGTCTTCCCTGGTTGATTGTGACATCCTCAAAGTCAGCGGTCTCTCATTCATGCAGACTGTTGCACAGTGCTTGGCACAGAGAGTTCACTTTGCTCATGGGAGCTAAGTGAATCACCTTCCTTGTGGATTGGTGAAATGGGTCAGAACCTCGTCAAACTGGAGAAGTAAGTGGAAAATAAGGTGCCTACACAGGATCAGAGAGAAGAGTTTAGCTGTGAAGTTGTAAGAACTCACAAACTGTAAAAGGTTTTTAAGTACAGGAGCAATGTTATGAAGGTGCTATTTAAGGAAGAAATGCTTTGAAGCTACACTTAAAATAGATCAGATCAAGCAAGCTGAAAGTCAAGGAGGCTGACAAGAGACCTCTCCTGTAAACCGGGTGTGAGGGGATACTTCGGGGGGAGGGGGAAGTCTGTGTCCAGGAGAATGGACAGAAAGAGATAGATGAGAAGAAAACACTTTGCACAAAATTTTGACAGGAACTGCTAAATGTTTGTAGGTAAAAATATACTAGGCTATATTTAGGCAGTGCTTTCTATTTTTCATAGCACTTGACTCAAAAGTTTGGAGCCACTAGACAGGTATGATGTTATTGACAAAGGCAGGGATATTGAGAGCAGGAACTGCTGTTGGGGGAGGTTAACAGGCTGAGTTTAGTGACTTTAAATCAGTGATGACAGCAAATTCTTCAGTAGGAATATACTATTCAAATTCAGAAGAAGCCAGGACTCCTTGATTGCTAGAAGCTCTACCAATTACTATTTTAGAAACATATAGATATATCAGCTAATTTTTAATGGGGAAAATAAATTAAAATGGCTGTATTAAAACATTTCTTATTTTCTTTTTATAGTATTCATTAAAAATTAAACATTATCAGTTTAACCAAAGGTTAAGCGTTCACATAAAATACTAAATTTTAAAATCCATGAGAACTGATTAAAAGTCATTGTCAACATTCTCAATTTTTACGTATTATATGAGGTAGCAAGCATATCATTATAAAGCCTAGATTAAAGTGTCGGACATATTTTATGCTTTCATTTCACTTTATTGTGGATTAAACACTCACTGTGTACATTACAGTTTGAGGGGATACAGAATAAATAAAATAACATTCTTGCTGTCAACGAATTATGATCTAAAACAGTTTGGTTGAGACCAAGTGAAAACGGTCACACTGAAATGCTAGGTGTGTATGAACAAAAAATCGATGGGCTTTTAATGTTTTGTGGGTGGAGGTAATGAGGAGAGTCATTTGTGCTGACGAGGGTCATCTGGAAAGGCTTTGCTGAGAGTGTGGCATTTGAGCTGGTCCTGATATGGGATGGCTGGGCTCTCAGTAGGCAGGAGAGGATGTAGCAGGTGGGGGGGCTTAAGTTGGGTTGTCTCACTAAGGTAAGAAGTATCACGGTGTCTTTCAGCCGAAGAGTGGACACATGGGTGTGGAGTTTCAAGGCACTCGTGAACATCAGCGCTCGAAGCCTGCGGCGTTGCAGTGACTCAGACCGGAGAGTTTCACAGCTTCCCCTAGCACGCACCCATTCTGTTTCAGAGCAACGCATGAGTCATCACAGGGAACAGTTGGCCATGTTGTCACCAGTACACTTTGAAGCAATTACAGAATATTTATGCCCGTTAGCAAAGGCAGATCAGTTGTGGGTGCTCAGGATACACTCCTCTAGAAAGGAGTGAGTCTGAAGTCTGTATGCCCCTTGAGCCTTTAGAATGCTAACAGGCCATCAATGCGTCCCTTTATGGAATGTCCTGTGCCCTGTTCAAAGAGTGAAAACATGTTGGATCACTGAAGTAAGTCTTCACAGCCACCCTGTTGTCAGAAGCCCCAGTTTATGAGTGTGGGACAAAGGCTTAGGAAGCTGAATTAACTTTCCCATGGTCATAGGACCCAGTAATCAGTTAGGATTTGATTCTAGCTGATTCTGACTAAAAATTCCATTCTGTTTAAACATTATCACCTCTCATGAGTAGCCAAGAGTCATAAGTATTCTTGCTGATGGGTCATGGAAGAAATTGCTCATGTTGGCACAGCTCTTTAGTATTTTTAATGTGCCAAATGCTATTATAATTAATAGTAAGTTAAAAGAGCTTCTCCTAAGTGCCATGTTTGTTCCTTATAATAACGCTGTCAGACTGGGTTAAAGTTAATGTTCAGAGGAAGTACTGGACATGACCAGGGTTGCAAGGGAATCCTATGAGGTTACTGGTGCCTTGGATCCTAAACAGATACTAAGTCTACGAGTGGTTTTCAGTTTTTTCAAAACGAGAAAGCTACTTCTTCAAATGAAATATTATGGAGAAGCCCAGTATATGATGAAACCAAAGAGAGCGGGGCTCCTGAGGCTGAATTTGGGTTTTGAACCTTGGAGACACTGCCTGTACAGATCCTCCACTTACTGACCACTTCAGGGCACCTCTGTAGAAACCTGGGGTTTGAAGGGTTCAAGTTCTACTCTTGCTGCCTCTGATGGAAAAGACACAACCACTTTGGTCTAAGTGTTTTTCCCTACTCCCCCTACCTATGCCCGGCTTTAGTCATTAGGGAATATGTTTCCTATTCTTTGACTCTGCTGTGTGAACCTTGGCGTTTCTGTTTCATAATATGTGGGTTTATGGGTTGGCCTATACAGATATCATATCAGGAGCGAGAACTTCTTTCTCTTTCCTAAGGGGATATGAGGCATCTTTATGCGACATTTTAATTATCTTGTTTTAGACACAGAAATTCTGGTGTCATACTGCACAGGCTCAGATTCCAGCTCTTTAACTTAAGTTGAAAAATAGCCTCTCTCTGTGTTAGTCTTCTTATCCCTAAAACGGGGATAACAATGGTAACTGCCACTTTGGACTACATTGATAATTAAATTAATACTTCATATAGAGGACTAAGAACAGTGAATGACACATAAAAAGCACTCTCTAAATATTAACTATTTATCATGCATTAAAACATCTTAGAGGTGGTTTTTTGTCTCAGTGAGTCAGTATGACTCTGTGGACACACACATACCTACCTGTTGATATGAGGCTGCACTGATCTAAAACATTATATTAAAAATGAATCTTAATCTTTCCTTTTCAAGAGCAACCATGCTTGAGTATTGAGGGGTGTTTGCTGCCACAATTTAGGATGGTCACTGAAAACTTATAATGTATCTACAGGGAACATGGTATAGTGTACCATGGGATGAGGGAGAGGCTTCAGAACAGGAGTGAAAAACGTTTGAAATAGAATGATTGAGCTGGAGAGGAGAATAGGTACTTAGTGGGGGGTATAATGAACCTTAGGTGGAACTAGGACCAATAGGTAGAGACTAGAAGGAAGGCAGGAGATATTTATTTGGTACCTATGATGTGTTAAGCATATGCTTTCACTTATGTCATTTAATTTTTTTTTTTTTTCTGTGGTACGTGGGCCTCTCACTGTTGTGGCCTCTCCCGTTGTGGAGCACAGGCTCCGGACGCGCAGGCTCAGTGGCCATGGCTCACGGGCCCAGCCGCTCCGCGGCATGTGGGATCTTCCCGGACCCGGGCACGAACCCGTGTCCCCTGCATCGGCAGGCGGACTCTCAACCACTGCGCCACCAGGGAAGCCCGTCATTTAATTTTTATAACTATCTCATAAAGTAATCATTATTGTCCCCATTTTACATATAAGGGAAGCTGGAGTTAAGGAATGTCACCTGCTCAAGTCAATTGGAGAAGCTAGGATTTCAGCCTAGATCCCTTGGACTACAAACTCCCAGCTCTTTCCGCTGCATTCCTTTATACAAGTTGGAGCTGTCCAACAAGCAATAGGCTGCCTAGATGTCTTGACATATACACAGAGTGCTGTGGGTAGGTTTCTTCTCGTGATTCTAGTCCTCAGTACATGACAAAAAGACATTTCAATCTCAGTTTTCTTTTAAGTTGCATTTCATCTTCCATATTGACTTTTTCTTCTACCTTTCTTTCTTTCTTTTCTTCAATTTGAGGTTTTCATTTTCAGGATATCAGTCAGGTTGCCATTGAGTTGCATTCACTTAGATGTCTGTTAATTTCATCACGGGGCAAATTTCAAGAGAGAGCAGTTTACTAAGGGTTTTGCCTTTTCAGACACTGACTTCACAGATGAAAACGAAACATTTAAAGATGGCTTCGGCCATTAGGACACCCATATTATATTGGTGGAAATCCTCCAGGCTTCCTAGCAGTGAATAAAGACTGCAAAATTAGCCCAGAGTTAAGCCAGCTTTTCTAAGTGGCCCCTTCAGTATTTGCTTCCTTGTTAACCTGAGTCTACACCTTGCCAAAACACCAGGGGCTTTCCCCTTTGTTCTGACTTCAGTTTCTCATCTGTATGATGAAGTGAAACTAAACATCCTTGAAAATCAATCCCCATACTGTTATTTGTGATCTGAGGATTAAACTAAAATGAATTTCCTATGTTTCTTTCCTTCCCTCTTTCCTTGATTCCTTTTTTCTTTTGTTCTTTATTTATTTGGCAACTTGCTTGATAAACCTTTAGTTTAAATTCAGAACCTTAATTTTTTTAAATGATAACCTCCAAGTGTGTAGTTCCTAAAACAAGCTGGCACTCTACAAAGAAGAGACAATTCTCACTTAAATGAAACAGCAAGTTACAGATTGCAGCTATCATCACTAATTAGCTGTCACAGATGGAGGTTTGCCCCACCCCAAAGCAAGAGCTGGATGGCTTCCTATAGATAACTGGGACGCAAATAACTTGCTCCACTCTCTCTCTACATTAACTGTACCATATTTCCTCTCCTGTAAGAGACGTACAGTTGGTCCATTTTAGAATTGGGGCAAAAGAAACTTGTTTTGTAATTAGTTTAAATAGCATCTTTAGGTATAAAAATAATAAATGCTATTGTAGAATGTTTATGTAATGTGAAAGACACAAATAATGAGAAATCATCCACAGTTCTATTATCCAGCTATAACTACTGTTAACATATTGGTATATATCTTTCTACATCTATCTTTTGATACATATATATGAAATAAAGTTTACACTGTACATACTGTTTTGCAAGGCTTTTAACAACACCGATCATAAAATTTTCTATGTCATTAATATTCTTTCACCATATCATTTTTTTTTTCTTTTTTTTTTTGGCGGTACGCGGGCCTCTCACTGTTGTGGCCTCTCCCGTTGCGGAGCAACAGGCTCCAGATGCACAGGCTCAGCAGCCATGGCTCACGGGCACAGCCGCTCCACAGTATGTGGGATCTTCCTGGACTGGGGCACGAACCCGTGTCCCCTGCATCGGCAGGCGGACTCTCAACCACTGCGCCACCAGGGAAGCCCTCACCATATCATTTTTGACTGATGAGTAGTATTCTGTTATTTGGATATTTCTTATTTTAACCACCTTTAATTTTTGATACTTAAGTTGTTTTCATTTTTCACCGTTAGAAATGGTGGATGCCAAAAGCTCAGCTTCTCTGTACACTGGTGCCGTATCAAATCTTGGAGACAGAGTTTTGGGTGAAGTAGAGAAGGATAGCTTTATTACTTTGCCAGGCAAGGGGGGACACAACGGACTCCTGCCTCAAAAAATTATGTGCCCCCCGCCCCGGAGGAGATAGTGAGAAGTTTTACAGTGATTGTTCAAAGGGGCCTGATCAGCTCATGGACATTCTTTTGATGGGTTAGTTGTAAGGTAAGTAGGAGTCAGCATCATCAACCTTCAGGTCCAACTGGTCTGGGGTCTACAAGCTTGTGGGCAGCATACCATCATTAATTGTTAACTTCTCCCACCTGGAGGGGTTTCATTATCTGCAAAATAGCTCAAAGTTATTGTAGTGTGTATCCTTTGAAGGGGAACCAGGGCCTTGCCCCAAGGCTGCTCTTGATTGTTTCTCCCTGGTCTCACATCCCCTCCCTTCCCTAATTAACAACTGCTTGAATCTGCCCATTGGAACTCAGGGAAGGTCATGGAAGCTGAATGAAGGCTGTTTCCTGTAATCAAAGAAATGGGGGACACAGAAAGGCTTTGTGCCCAGGAGCCCCCCAGGTCCCTGCTCAGTATCATAAGCAATGTTATAAAGATTATCCTTACAGGTAAATCTTAGTATACATCCACAATTATTTCCTTGGGATAAAATCTTAGTAGTAAAGTTGCTGGGACAAAAGATAGGCAATTTCTAAGACCAAATCTCTTCAAAAAAATAAGGAACACTTTGCATCCTTATGGTTTATGAATGCGAACATTTTCCTTACACCCTGGCCAACACTATATATTACTGTTTGTAAAAATTTTGCCAATATGCTTGGTAAAACTTTATTTATATATATATATATATATATATATATATATATATATATATATATATAAAGTCTCTTTACTCATTTAGGGGGATTTTTTATATGCTTGTTAACTTTTATATTTCTGCCATAAATTGCCTCTTGCCCGCATTTTTATTTTTGTCTTTTTTTTTTGTGGTGCGCGGGCCTCTCACTGCCGTGGCCTCTCCTGTTGCGGAGCACAGGCTCCGGATGCACAGGCCCAATGGCCATGGCTCACGGGCCCAGCCGCTCTGCAGCTTGCCCGCATTTTTAATCTCTACACAGTCAGACTGATAATATATTGAAAATGTTGTCTCCCAGTTTGTTATTGCCTTTTAATTTTATCTATTATATATTTAGCATAGTATTTAAGAGCACAGACTCTTTATTCAGACTGCCTGTGTGCAAATCTGGAACCCAGCCCTTTCGGCTATATGACCTTGAAGTGAGTTCCTGAATAACTCAAGGCCTCAGGTCACTCATCTATAAAATGGAGGTTATAACAGTATGTACCTCATATGGTTGTGAGAATTAAATGGGATGACACTTGAAAAGTGCTTAACATAGTCTCTGGATAGTCATGAGTACTCAATAATTAGGAGAAAAACATTGTCATTAGCCATATTTGTGTTGTTGATTAGTCAAAAGGCTTCAAAATGAGACAGAAACTTCACCTTCTGACTTTCTTGGGCTTACACTGAGGTTGGAAATCTCAAGTGGGTGGGAGGATGCGTGTGTATTGCCAGTCAACTCTGCAAGCTATGCATCCTTCTTAGCCATAAGGCAGTGTCAAAGATAAGCGAAGCACATGCTACTACAAGAGACCCCTGCTGGAGAAGAGTTCAGAAAGGCTGTGAGGTGGGGTGCTGGAGGAGCAGGTGAATCTACAAGTTCTTTGACTTCTCTGTGCTGTCAGTTGTTGAAGCTTAATCAGTTCGCAAGTTTTATGATAAAAGATGTTGGCCCTGAGTGGAGAGGCAGTCAGCCAAGATTTGGAAACTGTGACAGTTAAAAGAGGAAAGTGGGGCTTCCCTGGTGGCGCAGTGGTTGAGAGTCTGCCTGCCGATGCAGGGGACGCGGGTTCGTGTCCCGGTCTGGGAAGATCCCACGTGCCGCGGAGCGGCTGGGCCCGTGAGCCATGGCCGCTGAGCCTGTGCATCCAGAGCCTGTGCTCCGCAATGGGAGAGGCCACAACAGTGAGAGGCCCGCGTACCGCAAAAAAAAAAAAAAAAAGAGGAAAGTGGATTAGCAATAATACAATAATGGTCCAAACAGCTGGCCTGGCCAATCAGAGTCATTGATGCAGAGATATCAAGACAAAGGCAGGCCAAGTCTATAAATGAGGGAATTAGCACAATTTAGACTGTGTTGCATAGACTGGCATTTGTGTCTTCAGAAGCATTTTAAAGTTCTCAGAGTTGATAATGATACATCAGTAGGAATGCTTTTAAAAAGCCATGAAGTCTGAATTGCCCTTAATCAGTTTTAGGGATGAGATCACAAAAATAGTCAGAATGACTGAATTGTTAGGGAGAATAAAAGGCTAATTTATTCCTAGGAATGCCTGTTGGTATTTGAAACTGGATTTAATAACAGTGGTCCCTTATATTTGGATAGCGCTTCTATCTGAAAAGCTCAAGGTCATAGTAATGCCAGTTTATACTTCCATTCTATGCAAGATGACAGGTAAGTTGTTGTTTCTTAGGTGAAGCAGTAGGAATGCAGACAGATTATATAATTTAGATTTAGATAATGAATGTGTCCATGGTGTCACTAGCAAAAGCACCCACAATCTTGTTTTAAACCTAAAGAAAAAAAAGAAAAAAAAAAAAGAAAAAAAAATGATATAGCTACCTTTTGGCAAGATCATGATGAAAATAATGTAAATGGTGGAATGTAAAGCATTTAAAGAGGGCAGCATAGTAATATATATCAAAGATCTTAAAATATATTTTCCTTTAATTTAGCAATTTCACTTCATGGCATCTATTCTAGTGTCTTAGGTTCACACAGAAACAATATCAGAGGTAAAAATTCAAATACGATCATTTATAAGATAGCCAATAAAGGATACACTAGCCACACTGGGCTGCTGGAGCTTTATCCTGTGGGGAAACTCTTGGAAATGGTATAACATATGCCTCAGAACTATCTCACCTAAGGGGAGAGGGAGTTGGGGTATTTATACACCAACTCTCAAAAGTCATTGGTGGAGAGCTGCTTCTGAGAGTGTTAATTCTTTAGATTTCCAGCCTGCTGTGGACTTGAGCTGAATGACTTCCACATTTCTGTAGAAAGCACTCAGCCATAAAGATGCAGATAGTAATGGTTGGAAACAGGTTATATGCTCCTTAAGATATGGACAAGCCAGCGATGATGTCTGCTATATTAAGAAAACAATCAAATGATTTGCAAATATGTATGTACAAGTCTATTTATTATAACATATATTATATTTTAGAAACAAAATATTTTCTTGAGTGCCAAACACTTGGGGATAGGCTACAGTAATCATGGTGTATACAATTAACGTATAATTTCTAAATAATATTTAATCACTAAAACATATGTTGTAGAATAGTTACTGACATGTCAGTGCTTTATTCAGGGAAGTACGCAGGTTACAAAGCAGCATGTATAGTATGAGTATATACTAGTTTGAAAAAAAAGATCGATCATTAAAAAAAGATTTGGAAGCACACAAAATAGGATATTAACAGTAACTTTCTCTGGGTAGTGTGATAGTGAATGTACTTTTCTTCTCCATCTTCCTCTTCTTCCCTTTGTAAAAAACAAAACAAAACAAAACTCCTATAAACGTATATTGCTTCTGCAATAACAGTCATTTGTAAATTTAAAATTGAGTCACCAATGACTTAAAAATTAAATGATTAAAAACCCCTCACTAAGGCTAGAAAATTAATTTTTAAAGGAATTAATTACTGTTTACTTTTCTGATCTCAGTTAAGATTATTTCCACAAACGTAATCATTTTTTCCTTTGCAGTTTGGCTGGTCATGCCTGTCAGTTAGCAGATATGGTATATGAAAACAGGCTGGATTTCATCTTGTGCACTTCAAAATCAGCATTATTTATTTAATTTATTATGTTGACAGAACTTGAATTCTAATTTCAAATGTTCAAATTCAGGCACAGAGAATTACATGAAAAAAAAACAAAACTACTTTGACAAGGAATAACTAAGAATAAAAAATAACATTGAGAAGTGAAAAATCTCTCAATGTACTCCAAAAGACAGAGGTGCTAGACTATAAAATTCTTTCCTGAGAGGAATTTAGACCTGCCCAGTCTGAGGTACTAATAAGTAAGAGACATCTTTAGTAATTAGTTAAGGGCAATTTTTTTCCTTTTTCACAACCTGAGAGTGCTAGTCATGGGGTGCTAATAGAAATCTAATTAAATGTCAAATAAGTCAGTTGTCTAGCATACAGCTGTATATACAGCAGGTCCTCCAGTACACTTATCTAATAAACTAATATTAGGTTTGGCGAAAAGTCTGCCATAAATATGATTTACTGATTTGTTGGATGGTTCATGTTAGTCAAAATTGCCAGTTCATTTTTGTATAAAGTTGTTTTTTTTTTTTCCAGAAAGAGAGTGGGAGAGTTTGTTCTAATCTCGTTTTAAGAGCTCATCAATAATGCACCAGATCAAAATTTAGAACAGTCTGTGTAACGATTGGCATATGGGGGATGAAGAAAATTAATTTGATGTAAGAGAACAACCAGACAATTTCCCCTCAATAATCCTTCTACTTCTGTGAAGGGAGGATTTAGGAGGTGGTGAGGAGTGGTAAGAAGCAGATTTTTAAAACCTGCCTTAATTTTTTCACCACCTAAAGAACAAATTGATACAATTAAAATGTATATTTCCCATTTTCCTCCAAATTTATAGTGAGTCAGTTGTTCTGTCCTATTGATTTCAGCTCTGCAATTTTACTAAAATTTATCCCATCTCCTCCATTTTGGTGACTTTCTCAGGTTCAGGTTCTCTTTATCTCTCTGTGGTTATTCAAGTGGATCATATATTTTTTCTGCCCCCAGTCTTTCCGTGATTCAAATCTTTTTTTTTTTTTTAAATATCATTGTCAAGTTAATCTACAAAAGCACAGTTCTTATCTTCAGTCTATTGTTGGGTAACATTTCACATTCCATTTTATATTGAAATTGTTTGCAGTCATTGTGTTCACTGTATATTTCATAGATCAAGGCTAAATTTATGGGTGTCTGGGTTCAGAATAGTAAGGTTGGGAGGCAAGATGCTGATACTGCAAAGATCCACATGAAAGAAATGCCCATTGTCCATTGGGCAGTACCTTAAAACACCAGGTCAAGTGCTGTGAGATGCTTGAGGAAAAGCCCCACCGTACTGTAGACTCCCTCATGCTTGACTTCAAGCTTCACAGTATGACCATGCCAATCCCAGAGAGGCCTCAAGTACTGGTAACAGGCTAGGAATAAGAATCTTGGGTTTTACTACAATCTCTTTTCACAATAAACCCAAGAGATTGGGAGATGAAAGAATTCATTCATTAATTCATTTATGCTACAAATTCTACTGAGTATCTCCCTGTTCCAGGAATCCTCCTGTTAGTACTTAATAGACTCTTAAGAAAGATGAAACTGAGAGGGTTTAAAGCTTATTTGTCCACTTCCTTCATTTTAGAAGGAGATCAATTAAGTGAATTTATTAAGATCATATGATAAGCACTAAAATAATTTTCATTTATGGAGAACATATGAAGTTCCTTCAATTCCCTGGCATGGGACTATTCTGACCTCTGATTATCTCTCCTTCTGGAACCCCATCCTTCACCTTTTAGCTCCCGCCCAACTTACAGATTTCATTTTAAATGTTTCCTTCAGGGTAGGCTTTCTTTGTTTCCTGAGATTAGATTTAGCCCCTACATAATAATCACAGTAAACTATACGAGACCTTCGGTTTTGCTCAGTGCTTTACTTACTGCCTGGAACAAGGGGGCTCTCAGTGGATGAATGAATTAATCTCATCTTCCAATCTCTTATGATTCTTGTGAAAGGAGATTGGTAGTAAAACCCAAGTTCTTATTCCCAGTTAGTTAATGGTAACCTCTCTAGGGTCCCCATACTCATGTTGTGAACTTGAACTTCAGCATAGTGAGTCTACAATATAGTGTTCAATGGCCTTGCCTCCAGTGGCCCTGATGTACTGAGTCACTGCACTTATGGATAATAAGCAGGTGATTGTTTCTTTAATATGGATTTTTCCATTACTGGCATCCTTCCTCCAGCCTTACTAATTTGAATTCAGAGACCCCTACGTTTAGCCTTGATCTATGAAAGTGAGGTGAATGCAATGATTACAATTTCAATGTAGAATAGAATGTGAACTATTTCTCAGAAATAGAATATTACCCAGGTACTCAAGGAAACTCTCCATAGAATATAAGTGACTAAAACAAATAACAGGAGGGTAAAAATGTGGGGCAAACTGGTCAAGGAGATATCCAAAGAGACCTTTGCTACCTTCTTTCCCCCGTTCCCCGTTCTAACCAGGAAGGTTTGCCTCAAGTTTGTTTGAGCCCTCGAAATGCAGTTTTCATCTCTTTCCATCTTCATCATAGAATCATAGTATTCCAACTTTGTTAAAGAGTGTATACACATGGCTTGCTCAGGCGATGGAAAAATAATGTTAAATCTTAAGTGTTTTCAGCTGTGATTCTCAGCAAAGACAACCTCCAACAGAGAATTATCCATTCCAAAATATCAATAATGCCAAAGTTGAGAAACTCTAATCTGTTCTGCTCACAACAACTAGGTTGATTCTTTAAAGTGGTGAATCATATCACATCAATTCTCTGTCCTGCATCCTTCATGAATCCCTATGTCTCCCCAACTTCCCCATTATCCCTCATCTCCTATTTTACTTCCTTTACTCATTGTATTCCAGCCTCAAGCCTTTCTGCTGGCTGATACCCCTACCTGCAATGTTCTTTCTTCAGAGATCTGAATGTCTATTTTCTCATCTCTGTCGAGTCTTTGCTTATGTCACTCTTTCAGTGATCAAAATTGTAACCCTCCAATTCTGATTGCCTTAACCTGATTTCCTTGGCAAAGCACTTATCATCTTCTAATATGTTACAAAGTTTACTTATATGATTATTGCTTATTGTCTATCTCCTCCACTAGAAAGTAAGTTGCATAAACTCAGGGATTTATGACAGTGTCTGGCACATAATGGGCATGCTGTGAATATTTGTTGAATGAAGGAAGGAAGGAAAAGAGCAGACTTGAATAATAATCATGTGGATGCCAAGAAAAGCCCTTGGAGAAGAGTAAGTGTAGAGGCCCTAAAAGTGAATGAGCCTGATGTGCTTAAAGGACAACCAGAAGCACACCAGTCAGAATGGCCATCATCAAAAAATCTACAGGCAATAAATGTTGGAGAGGGTGTGGAGAAAAGGGAACCCTCTTGCACTGTTGGTGGGAATGTAAATTGGTACAGCCACTATTGAGAACAGTATGGAGGTTCCTTAAAAAACTACAAATAGAACTACCATACGAGCCAGCAATTCCATTACTGGGCATATATCCTGAGAAAAACATAATTCAAAAAGAGCCATGTACCACAATGTTCATTGCAGCACTATTTACAATAGCCAGGACATGGAAGCAACCTAAGTGTCCATCAACAGATGAATGGATAAAGACGATGTGGCACATATATACAATGGAATGTTACTCAGCCATAAAAAGAAATGAAATTGAGTTATTTGTAGTGAGGTGGATGGACCTAGAGTCTGTCATACAGAGTGAAGTGAGTCAGAAAGAGAAAAACAAATACGGTATGCTAACACATATATATGGAATCTAAAAAAAAAAAAAAAAGGTCATGAAGAACTTAGGGGCAGGATGGGAATAAAGACGCAGACCTACTAGAGAATGGACTTGAGGACACGGGGAGGGGGAAGGGTAAGCTGGGACAAAGTGAGAGAGTGGCATGGACATATATACACTACCAAATGTAAAACTGATAGCTAGTGGGAAGCAGCTGCATAGCACAGGGAGATCAGCTTGGTGCTTTGTGACCACCTAGGGGTGTGGGATAGGGAGGGTGGGAGGGAGGGAGACACAAGAGGGAAGAGATATGGGGATATATGTATATGTATAGCTGATTCACTTTCTTATAAAGCAGAAACTAACACACCATTGTAAACCAATTATACTCCAGTAAAGATGTTAAAAAGAAAAAGGACAACCAGAAGAAGACTAGTAGCTGGAGTATGGTCAGCATGAGTCAAAGAAATTGTCAAGGTCAGTTTCTGTAAGGTCTTATAGAACACAATAGTGTCCATGTGCATTTTGTAAAGGAAGAATTTTGTGTCATGTATAGGAGAGGATTTATATATATTTTCCACCCAAGTTTGGTTGTTCTTATATTCAACTTAGGTAATAAACATTAATGATTCTAATGACTGTTTGATGTTTTGGACTCAGTGGCTTTTCTCTATGCATTTAAAACTGACCCATTTAAAAATGCCCATCGTTGCTTGTGTTTTAGCCATTGTTGCAGAGGCTACTATTCAAAAGTAAGTATGTATCTGGAACATATAACACGTAATTCTACTAATAATTGTTATGCCATCAGCAGTTGACTGTACTGTCTCCTGAATAAAGACAGAATGAATAAAGGTAGAAGAGGAGGCTTCTGAATGGAGGTGTAATGAGAGAGGTTGAAAATGTTAATAAGCAAGGGAAGAAAACTAAAATTTGCTGATCAACTAACAGCAAGTATTTTGCTAATTTACATATGTGCAGTAAGTTAATTTAAACATGGAAAACTTATTGTTCCATTTCAACAATGAAAAAATTAAGGTTCAGAGAGATAAAGTTACTTGCCCAAGATCATGCAGCTAGTAAGGAGCCTAGCTGGAACTTAAATTAAAATGTTTTGGGGTCCAACACTGTATTAGTGCATTGGGGTTGCTATAACAAAATACCATAAACTGTGCAACAGGCAGTATATCTCACAGTTCTGGAGTCTGGAAAGTCCAATATCAAGGTTCCAGTCAATCTGGTTCCTGGTGAGGACTCTCTTCCTGGCTTACCGATGGGTGTTTTCTAATTTGTCCTGCTATGGCAAAGCAAGAGAGAAAGAGAGAGAGAGAGAGAGAGAGAGAGAGAGAGAGAGAATTAGAGAGAGAGAATAAATCTGTCTCTTATAATGGCACCAATCCTATCATGAGGGCTCCACCCTAATGACCAAATTATCTCCCAATGGCTCCATCTCCAAATACTATCATATTTAAGATTTGGGCATTAACATGAATTTTGGGGACACACAAATCAGTCCATAGTAAATGCCAGTGCTGTTTCTATGATGTTAAGTTGCCTTCCTACTAAAAAGAAAGAACACTCCTGCTTGAATATTGTGCCAAAAGTAAGCCCTGGAAGAATTACCTGTGAATCTAGGCCTAGATTCATTCCCTTTAATTAAGTCAGTTTCTGAAGTCTTTAGTTAAGGTTTAGAAAGTTTCTTTAACATACTTCTGTGAAAAAAGTTTTGATAAAGAAAGTCTGAATGAGCCCATTTTCTCTCAGTTCTCTGAAAAGTTAATGGTTGTCCTAATGCAATTTTCTTTTTCCTGCTAGTTGTAAAGGGAACATCCAAACACTGAACTCCTGTATTTGGGTTTTTGGTGAAGCTTTTGTGTCTGATAATAAAAGCTAAGATTTATATTGTTGAGTAGAGAAATTCAACCACTGCTCTACATCAAACAGACAAAGGGCCATTATTTGCTATTAAATAAAATTATGTGGGCTTCCCTGGTGGTGCAGTGGTTGAGAGTCCGCCTGTTGATGCAGGGGACACGGGTTCGTGCCCCGGTCCGGGAAGATCCCACATGCCGCGGAGCGGCTAGGCCCGTGAGCCGTGGCTGCTGAGCCTGCGCGTCCGGAGCCTGTGCCCCGCAACGGGAGAGGCCACAAGAGTGAGAGGCCTGCGTACCAAAACAAAACAAAACAAAACAAAACAAAAACTATGTTTGTTACAGTTTCCAGCTCTTTCACACAAAGACACAGGTAGAGAATAATTTAAATCTTTTTAAAACCAATGAAAGAATCATGAGTCTGATCTATTCCCAAAATATTGTCCATGAATCTAAGTAAGGAACTCAAATAATTTATTTTTTAAAGAAAAGAAATGTCCCTTTTCCTCCTCAAACTTCCTTTGGAGGGGTTAGATTTCCCATTAATTTGTTTTAACTGTGAAAAAAGCCCTCATGAAGCCCTTCTGAAGATTGCCTATCAGTACAGATTACATGAAGTGGCTGCTTGTTTGCAATTGAAATGTTTTTACTGAAAAGATTCTTGCAGTTTATGACAGTATAATTTTTTTTTTACCTTCAAGTGACTATTTTTTTATGTTTTTTAAAAAATTTTTATTTTATATTGGAGTATAGTTTATTAACAATGTTGTGTTAGTTTCAGGTGTACAGCAAAGTGATTCAGTTATACATATACATGTATCTATTCTTTTTCAAATTCTTTTCCCATTTAGGTTATTACAGAATATTGAGCAGAGTTCCCTATGCTCTACAGCAGGTCCTTGTTGGTTAACTATTTTAAATATAGAAATGTATATATGTCAATCCCAAACTCCCATAATTTAAAGTAGAGAAACACATATTAAAATAAGTTTAAGGAGGCATCCCTTCTCCCCAGATTCTATTTTATTTGTCAGGGCATCTGGGATCCAACTGAAAAAAACAGCTGCCTGTCTATGGATGTGCTAAGTCAGTTTATAAACTTTTTCTTCTCCTGAAAAATCAATTTATGTTGCATAACATTCTGGAGTCCTCATCAAAAGTCTAAATTTTTGCAGGCCTTGAATGAGATAATGGTATACAGAATCCCACTGCTTATATTATGTTTGAGAATGCTGTCTTCTTGTCCTAGAAAGATGAGTAGTATAAGCTTTCACAGTTGAGAATGTATGACCATTCAGAATTGCTAGAATTAATGCATTGTTTGAAATAGTTGTCTTTGTTTTTGTGCCAATTTTACTTGCCTATTTGAGCAGAAATGCACTTTGAGTTATTTTTAGCTCTGTACGTTGGATTTAGAATTCAATGGCTTTACTTTTCACCAATACAAATACAAAGTCTGTAATATGGGCAGCAAGTAGAGGTTGCAACACTCTATTTTTAACCCCTTTGGCTCCTCAAAATGATTCATAGGTCTGGTTTAAGAGCAACCAGTCAAGGAAACACAGTCTATGAAACACACTCCACTTCTTTAAGAAATCATCACAACCCAGGATTTGTAAAATTTCAGCTTGATAAATTTATTCATTATTGTTAAATCTTGGAGGAGTTAAATACCTTTTTTGGAAAATGGCTGTTGTCATCTGGCTAATCTCAGTATTTCTTTGCATGATAAATACTGCCAGTCATGTGGATGTCTTAGTCTTTGCCTGTCACAGATAGGTTTAGACAGTTGTGGGTTGCAGTTAAAGATTGCCACTCTGGGGCTTCCCTGGTGGCACAGTGGTTGAGAGTCCGCCTGCCGATGCAGGGGACACGGGATCGTGCCCCTGTCCGGGAGGATCCCACATGCCGTGGAGCGGCTGGGCCCGTGAGCCATGGTCACTGAGCCTGCGCGTCTGGAGCCCTGGAGCCTGTGCTCCGCAACGGGAGAGGCCACAACAGTGAGAGGCCCGCGTACAGCAAAAAAAAAAGATTGCCACTCTGCAGGATGTTTTTCAGTATTTCATTTGTATAATTCTCTTCTGTTTAAAAAAAAATAAGGAAATGACTTGTCAGAGCAGTTTCTCTCCCAACTGCTTCAATTCAACATTTATTATGCTCCAAGAGATTCTAGTTTTTTTTTGTTTGGTTTTTGATGTAGTTGTTGTTTTGTTTTGTTTTTATTTTTTTTATTATTATTATTTTTTAAAGCAAGCCTTATCTACAAGTCTTGGGCACCTGGGAAGTTCCTGTGAGCATGATTCAATAATGTGGTTGAGGGCTAGACCATCACTGTGTCACTGGAAATAGATAGATTTGATCACAACACATATGGAACAAATGCCAAAAGACTGTTGGTAATTATTCTTCTGGAATGGTGGCATGAGGAGCTCCATGGACTTGCTATCCAGTGAAACAACCATAAATGGTGAACATTATTTTAAGAACAGTCATTTATTTGAGAAAATTTTTGTAAGGACAGTCACAGTCTGTGGCACTTGAGCCATGGCAAGCTTTCTCTCCTGCAGCTGAGTATAATGGCAGCTTCACTGGGAACAGATATGGCCAAGGGGATGGGACTTACTCTCCCATGATATCTCCACTGGAGGAACAGGTCACCAGCATTTCTCATTCCTTCCCAGATCCATGTTGCAGAGACTCTGTTCCAGGCAAGAGCGGCTGAGGGGTTGGAGTCTCCCTTCCTCCACCCAGTTCTCATTCATAGGGCAGAGGTTCTACGCCAAGGGGTAGGCTGAGAATACTAGAGCCCTGAGCACCCTTACCCCAGCTTGCTCATAGGGCAGAGGTTCCACACTAGGAGAAGCAATCTGAGAAGACCAGAGGCTACTTCCTCCACCTAAAACTCTGCTAGTAAAGCAAAAGTGTCACTTAGAAAGTTGGCCATTGTCCCTGCCCCGAGCTCCAGAGTAGTGGCTCAGAGATTTTGCCCAGTTTGAGACAAAGGTAATAAGAACAGACAGCTAACTCTAAGGCTCTCCCTAAAAGAGTTCACTTTATTTGGAACAGAAATTTGGGAAATTTAAGCCTAAGGGTGCTCTAGAAAACAATGGAGATTTTGATGATAAACAATTAGAAGAAGGTGGGTAGTTTCATAAGAGCAAAAAGCTAAACTATGGGCCAGATAGTTTACCGTAGAGAACTGAGAAGAGAGATAACTAAGAGCCTTCCTGCGTTTAAAACAAACACTAATTACTGGCCTCAAAAACTACCACTGAAAAGAGCTCCAAATTTAATTGGATTAGACTGCAGACCAAGGACATTGTATACCCAGGGCATTGTTGAAAGCAGTAGGGTAATCATTTGGCAATTAGCAGGGCCAAATAGCTGGATGTGATGCCGGTAGAGGCAAGCAGCTTCATAGAGAGGTCAAGAAGATAGACAGTTAGAGAAGATCCTGTTAAAACCACTATTACCCCAGGGTGACTGCATTCACGCTCAAGGCTGTGCTGAGGAGTGACCTGAGAGCCTTCACACTGTGGGGGAAATAGACATCACTCAATTAACTAGTACAGTCAATTCACTATACAAGTAAGAAATAAGAAAATAACAAATCCTGGAAGCATGTGTGTCGGTATATGTTCAGTTTGTGCAAAATATTACTTAAAATGTCCAATTTTTAACCAAAAATTATGACATGGAAAGAAACAGGAAAATAAGAACCAACGAAAACAAAAAGTAAAATGGCAGATGTAATTCCAACTATATCAGTATTAACATTAATAGTGAATGGACTAAACAATCCAATCAAAGGGCACAGATTGTCAGACTGTATTTTAAAAAAAAGATCCAACATGTGCTGTCTACAGACTTTGTATTCAAAGATACAAATAGATTGAAATTAAAAGGATGGAAAAAGGTATATTGTGCAAATAGCAACTATGGAAAGCTGGAGTGATTATATTAGAATAAGATAAAATAGACTTTAAAACAAAAATCTCCCCAGAGATAAAGAAGGATAGAATACTAAATCTATGTATTTATAGCAGTATATCAGAAGGATTTACAATTATATTTACACACAACAGAGCTCCAAAATACATGAAGTAAAAACTGACATAATTAAAGGGAGAAATAATAATTACATATAGGTAGATTTAACAAGAGCTCATACAATAACTATAATAATAACATTTGGAGACTTCAATTACCCCCTTTCAACAATGCCTGGAAGAACTAAAATCATGATAAGCACGGAATCAGAAAACTTGAGAGCCACACTACGTGAAAACCTGTTATATAGTTTCCATAATTAAGGTTGTCTGATACTGGCCTAAGATCAGTGGAATAGAGTTGATGATCCACAAATAGACCCTCACATTTATAGTCAATTGATTTTTGACACTAATTCTAAGGTGATTCAGTAGAAAAATGTCTTTTCAGCAAATCGTTCTGGGACAGTTGGATATCCACATACAAAGAATGAAATTGGACCCTTTTCTCATGCCATAAAAAAAAATTAACTCAAAATAGATTATAGACTCATGTAAAAGCTAAAAGTATAAAACTCTTAGAGGAAATTATAGAAATAATTATTCATGATCTTGGGTTAGGCAAAACCTTCTTAGATATGACACTAAAGCATGAGACAAAAGAAAAACACAGATAAGTTGTACTTCATTATGTTTTGATGTTTCAAAGGCTATCATCAAGTAATTGAAAAGACAACTCACAGAATGGGAAAAAAATGTGCAAATCGTATCCCTGATAAGAGATGTGTATCTAGAATAAATAAAGAAATCTTTCATCTCAATAGTAAAACGACAATCCAATTAAAAATGAACAAAGGATCTGAATAGCAGTTGTTCAAAAAAGATAGTCAAGTGGCCAACAACCTCATGAAAAGATGCTCAACGTCATTAATCATTGGGGGAATTCTAATCAAAAGTACAATAGAATATCACTTCACATCCATTGGGGTGACTGTAATAAAAAATATGGACAATTAAATATGTTGGTGAAAATGTGAAGAAATTGGAACCCTTATACACTGTTCTCCCCAGAAGGTAAAATAGTATATCAACTTTAGAAATAGTGTATCAACTTTAGAAAACAGTGTAGCAATTCCTCAAAAGGTTAAACACAGAGTTACACAGCAATTTCATATATATGATAGAGGTATGGAAGCATGTTTATAGCAACATTATTCATAATAGGTAAAACTGGAATCAACTCATTAGCCCAGTTGGTGAATAGATGAGCTATGGTATATACACACAATGGAGTATTATTCAACAATAAAAGAATGAATGCTACAACATGGATGAAATTTGACAACTGTATGCTAAGTTTAAGTCATTTATGAAAGATCACATATTGTATGATTCTATTTGTATGAAATGTCTAGAATAGGTAAATATACAGAGATAAAAAGTAGATTATTGTTTCCCTTGACCCGAGGGAATTGCAAGGAATGAGAATGACCCCTAATGTCTACGGGGTTTCTTTTCTGAGATTATGAAAATGTAAAATTGATTTTGTTTATGGTTGAATATTTGATATACATATTGTGCATGGCTATTTCTCAGTCTGAACTCTGAATATTCTAAAAAACATTGAATACTTTAAGTGGGTGAATTGTATGGTATGTGAGTTATATTTCAACAAAGCATATCATTCTACCTGTGTATATCTGTTTGATATCACCTTTAGGTTTAAACTTACTTCCACACCCATAGAATTCCATAGAATAAAAGAATTATGTCTTATAAAAGTATTTTATCCCTTGAGCCTAATTTCCAATAAACTATTTTTATTTTTCCTTTGTTTTAATTGCTGATTCCAATATTCTGCATGGGAAAAAATTAATTTATAATTATTGATTTATTCCTCAAAGGTGAATATGATTAAGCCAAAATTCCCTAGTAGAACACATTAATTACACATCCTTTATTAGCACTTCAAGGAAAGGGTTTTTTAAAAATTTAATTGTTAATTAAATTAATTGTTTAATTTGTTTGTATAAAATGCACATTCCATAATTGCTTATTAATAATGATGGCAAGGTTATATTACTGTATAATATATACTGCTTGAAGGAAGCAGTAGTGTAAGGCATGTAGATATTTAGGAGAGGTTGATTTTTCCAGCAAAAGGAAGCAAATGAAAAGCCCTGAAGGTGAGGTGGGAGCATGTAAGATGGGTTTGAGAAATAACAAAAATTAGACATGTCTAGAACAGAGGGAGTGAAAATAGCAAATAAGATCAGCAAGGCAATGAGGAGCCAGAAAGTACAGGACCTGTAGGTATTGCAAAGACTGCCTTTTATACTGAATGAAAGGGATAGGTTTTGAGCAGAGGACAGATGTAATCTGCTCTACATGTTGAAGGAATCACTCTGCTATAGCAGGGTAAGGATGAAATCAAGGAAATGACCTAATCACTACAGTAAACCAGAACACAGGTGATAGTTTTGATGTAGCAATGAAAGTGGTATAAGAAGTGTCATGAGTCTGAATATATATATAAACTTATTTTATATTGGAGTATAGTTGATTAACAATGTTGTATTAGTTTCAGATGTACAACAAAGTGATTCACTTATACATGTACTTGTAGCTATTCTTTTTCAGATTCTTTTCCCATTTAGGTTATTACAGAATATTGAGCAGAGTTCCCATATATTTTGAAGATAGAAGCTGTAGGATTTTCAAATAGGTTAGATCTAGAGTATAAGATAAAAAGAGGAGACAAGAGTAACTCCAAGTTTCTAGGTATGAGCAATGGGAAGAATGGAAGCAACAATTACTGAGATGGGGAACACATCTGTTGAAGCAGATTTGTGTACATGTGGAGTGAAAGCATGGATGGGAAAAGGAAAATCAGGATCTCATTTGAGATAGCTAGATGCAAGGGATAACTCTTTAAGGTTGATTGAGTGCTGGATGTCCTCAAAGATAAAAGTTGTAATGAATCAAATGAGGTTGATTTTAAAAATTGATATAGTATTCTAAAGATTTCACATTGAGATTAATTTTCCCAAATAATTTATTGTATTTAGTGAATAATGACAAGGAAAGAAAAGAAGAGAAAAAGGATAGCGGTTAGAGGAAAAGAGGAGAGAATCTCTAGCACCACAAGCTTCTTCCTTGAGCTCCTGAGATACTGGGTAGTATCCCTTTCTCATAAATCTGAGCCCCACATTTGTGAGGCTCCTTTTTTGAAGTACTAGGTTCTGATAAATCTAAACTCCTACATTTTCTTTCCTAATCCAAGGCAGTGGCAGTCATTTTCTACAGTTATTATCTTTGTGTTTTTGCATTTTAAGTCTTCCAACACCTGTGTCATCAATCCCCTATAGTAAATTTTTGTTTTTTGCAAAGTCCTTATTTACTTATTTATTTATTTATGTGTAGTTGGTTTACAATATTAATTTCAGGCGTACAACATAGTGATTGAATATTTTTGTAGATACAGGCTATCTTTCCATTTCTTTGCATCATCTTTAATTTCTTTCATCGATATTTTACCGTTTCCCAAATACAGGTTTTTCACTTCCCTGGTTAGGTTTATTTCTAGGTATTTTATTCTTTTTGATGTGATTTTAAATGGGATTATTTTCTTGCTTTCTCCTTCTGATAGTTCATTATTAGTGCATAGTATAGTGTATACTTTTAGAAATTTGTCCATTTCATCTGAGTTGTCCAATTTGTTGCCATATAACTGTTCGTAGTATTCTTATATGATTGTTTGTATCTGTGATATTGGTGATATTGGTATTCCTCCTCTTTTATTTCTTATTTTGTTAATTTGGATCCTCTCTCTTTTTTTCTTGATGAACCTAGATAAAGGTTTATCAGTTTAATTTATCTTTTAAAAAACTATCTCTTGGTTTCATTGATCATTTCTATTGTGTGTTGTGTGTGTGTATATTTTTGTTTTTGGTCTCTATTTTATTTCCTCTCTGATCTTTATTATTTCCTTCCTTCTACTGACTTTGGGCTTTGTTTGTTGTTCTTTTTTCTAATTCTTTTAGATGGTAGGTTAGGTTGTTTATTTGAGATTTTTCTTGTTTCTTAACGTAGGCCTGTGTCACTATAAACTTCCCTCTTAGAACTGCTTTTGCTACGTTCCATAGATTTTGTGTTTTCATTTTCATTTGTCTTGAGGTATTTTCTGATTTCCTCTTTGATTTCTTCATTGACCCACTGTTTTTTTTTTTTTTATATAGTGACATGTTGTGTAGTCTCCATGTGTTTCTGTTTTCCCCATTTTTCTTTCTGTAATTGATTTCACTTTCATACCATTGTTGTAAAAAAAATTCTTGATATAATTTCTGTCCTCTTAAATTAGTTGAGACTTGTTTTATTCCTAGCATGTGATGTATCCTGGAGAATATTTCCTGGGCACTTGGGAAGAATGTGTACTCTGCTCTTTTTGGATGGAAAGTCCTGTAGGTATCTATTACATTCAGCTGGTCTAATGTGTCCTTTAAGACCACTGTTTCCTTATTGATTTTCTGTCTGGATGATCTGTCCATTGATGGAAGTGGGATGTCAAAGTCCTCTAGTATTATTACATTATTGTCAGTTTCTCTCTTTATGTCTGTTAGTATTTGCTTTAAATATTTAGGTGCTCCTGTATTGGGTGCATATATGTTAATGAGTGTTCTATCCTCATCTTGTATTGATCCCTTTATCATTATACAGTTTTCTTCTTGGTCTTTTGTTATAGAATTTGTTTTAGAGTCTATTTTGTCTGATATGAATATTACTACCCCCATTTTCTTGTCGTTTCCATTTTCATGAAATATATTTTTCCATCCTCTTAGTTTTAGTCTGTGTGTGTGTCTTTAGTTCTGAAGTGAGTGTCTTGTAAGAAACACATAGATGGGTCTTATTTTTTCATCTAATTGGTCATCCTAGATCTTTTGATTGGAGCATTTAGTCCATTGACATTTAAAGTGATTATTGATAGGTATGTACTTATAGCCATTTTGTTACTTGGTTTCTGGGTGTTTTTGTGGTTTTTATCTGTTCTTTTCTTCTTCTTTTAGTTTCTTCCCTTATGGTTTGATGATTTTTTAGTGGTATGTTTGTGTTCCTTTCTCTGTAATTTCTGTGTATTTATTGTAGGTTTTTGATTCATGGTTACCATGGCATTCATATATTCATACTCATTTTAAACTTGTGGTCATTTAAGTTCAATCTACATTTTTCTTACTCCTCTCCTTCATATTTTGTGTTTCTGATATCACATTTTACATCTTCATGTTTATCCCTTTATTGTCATTGTAGTTATAGTTGATTTTATTTTTTTATCTTTTAATCTTTGTACTAGTTTATTTAAATGGTTGATTCTCAGCCTTTACTATACATTTGCCTTTATTAGTGGGATTTTTCCTTCCTATTGATACTTACTTCTTGTTATAGGCTTTTCTTTTCCACTTAGAGAAGACCCTTTAACATTTAGGGTAGGTTTAGTATTGTTGAATAGTACTAGTTTTTCTTGTTTGAGAACTTCTTTATCTCTCCTTTAATTCTAAATGATAGTCTTGTGGGGTAGAGTATCCTAGATTGCAGGTTTTTTTTTTCTCCTTTCAGCACTTTAAATATATCATGGCAATTCCTCTGGCCTGCAAAGTTTCTGCAGAAAAATCAGCTGATAACTTTATGGGGGTTCCCTTGTACATGACTCTGTTTTTCTATTGCTACCTTTAAATTTTATCTTTATCTTTAATTTTTGCCATTTTAATTATGATATGTCTTGGTGTTGGTCTGTTTGGGTTCATCTTGTTTGGGACCCTCTATGCTTCCTATACCTGGATATCTGTGTCTTTCTTCAGGTTCAGGAAGTTTTCAGCCATAATCTCATAAAATACATTTTCAACCCCTTTCTCTCTCTCTTCTCCTTCTGGAACCCCTATAAGGTGAATCTTCGTACAGTTAACATTGTTTCAGAGGACTTTTAATCTGTTCTCATTTTTACTATTTGTTTTTCTTTTTGCTGTTCTGATGGGGTGATTTCTAATATTCTATCTTCCAGATCACTTCTGCATTCTTCTGTATCACCTGGTCTGTTGTTAATTCCTTCTAGTATGTTTTTCATTACAGTTATTGTATTCTTCAGTTCTTGTTCCTTGTTAAAATTCTCCCTGTGTTCATCTATTCTTTTCCCTAATAGCATTCTTATGACCAATGCTTTGAACTCTTTATCTGGTAAATTATATATTTTTGTTCCATTAGTTGTTTTTTCAGGGGATTTCTCTTGTTCTGTCAATTGAAAAAAATTCCTGTGTTTTCTCATTTTGCTTAACTCTCTCTGTCTCTATGAAATTAGGTGAAACAGTTACCTTTGTGCTCTTGAAGAAATATTCTTGTGTGGAACCATCCTTATACAGTCTGTATGTGCTCAGTGGCTTTAGTGGGAGAGCTGGATCTGATGTGGGCATGATTCATATCTTTCCCCAGGGTGTTCCAGCAACTACCACCTTGGTAGGAGATGGGGCTGGAGATGGAGGGGCTAGAGCCAGAGCCAGGTATGAGCTGGGGCTTCTCCTCTGCTCAGTGGCCTGCACCACTGTATTGGGGGTGGGTCCCAATTTGCTGGAGCAGAAGCCCTGGGGGTCAGGTCTGAGTTGGCTCCATTCCATCTAAGTGTGCACTCTTCCCCCTCCTAGCACTGGTACCCTTGCTCCAGGGCTGTGATGGCCCTGGCTCCAGTCAGAGTCCTAGACTGCTTCCTAGATGTGCTGCTTCCATAAGTGCCAGTAATGGAGTGGAGTCTAGATTTCTTACAGTCCTCCTGTTAGTCCCACTGGTTTTCTAACCAGCTAAGGGATCTTGTCTTCCCATTCGTGCACCCCAGGGCTGGGGCATCCAATATGTGGCTCAAACTGCCCCCTCCCAGGGAGGATCCCCTTTCTCTTCTGTGTCCCCTCCCAGCAGTACAGGTCCTGACCTGATCACTTTTCTTCCCTTCCTACTCAATTCTGTGTGTATCTTTCTTATAGCCTTGGTTGTATAAGAGTCTTTCTACCAGTCTCAAGTTCATTTTCAGTGAGAATTACTCACATGTAGATGTATTTTTGATGTGTTTGTGGGGAGAGGTGAGTTCCACGTCCTCCTACTCTGCCATCTTGATCAGAATCCTCAGTTCTATTTTCTTTAAATGCCTAATATAGGTTTTGTTTTTGTCATTGGACTCTAACTGATACACTCTAAATATGTGATACAAACCCATTACACTTAGTATGAAACAACTACACTCCTTTTCATTGTTCTTAAAATTTGTCTTCAATTTTCCTCCATTTGCTATTCATCAACAGACGGTTTGCATAAAGGGCATATTGCATTCTATACCAGTGGTGTAATAGCTGTTGGAATATTTTGGGCCATAACAGAGCAACTATGTTGAAACAACGAGTAGAAATTTAAATTGAGTTTTACCTTTTTTCTTCTTGTAAATTTTGGCATATGAACTGTTTTAAGTTAGGATAGGACTCACTTTTTCCTATGGCACTCAGTATTTTTTGAGCAGTTCTCAAGAATTGAAATGCTATATGGTTTTACATTTAAATGTAGACGTTTTTGTGGGGGAAGGCATTTCTCCCTGCTGTGGAGCTAAGTGACTGTTTTATTTCTTTGAAGATGATTAAACGTCTCTTCTGACTTTCTTTTCTATGCAAGTTTCAGAGGAAAGTGTTCTTAAAGTTTCTATTAATCTACATTCTCATTTAATAAACCCCATTAAATCCTTACAATGAGGGAATCATTCCTACTGAAAATATCATCTCTCTGGATGATATACAAGTATATAAATTATACAAGTTACTGTTTTGGGCCCTTATGGAAAGATAGCATTAAACAAACAAAATCTCACAGTCTAGGGGGAATATGGCATGCCTGAACAAGAGACAAAAATTATAGTAGATTTCCAAGTTAATTATAGATGGGAACTCATTTAAAACCTCATGATAGTAATCTAAACTGCTTTTAGCATCCTTTTATTACTCAGGATAATCCTTTATTTAATATTATTGGTCAAGACTGAAAAAATTAATCCACTAAACTGTATTTTCTCTTTCTGACATCAAATTTACTACTTCTTGTGGCTCTCAATGAAGTAACCCAATTAATTATTTTGTCATGTAAATTCAGGCAAAAAAATCTAAATTTTAACAATTTCACACATTCTGTATACCATTTTAGAAAAGGAATTAGGATTCTGTTTCAAATATAGCTCTATGGACTTCATCATCTTAAGTACATGGAAGACAATTTCATTTTCACCGTCCTTATCCCTTATCCAAAGATTAGATCATCTAGATCCTCAGGCATTGAAAACTACTTGGTGATAGGGATACAATTCAGGCACATTGGTTATAGCAGGTACCACTGGTTGCCTATTCAGCAATCATTCACACCATTTGCCTTGCTAACCAGATTTTTATATTTCTGGCAATGAAGCTGTCCAATGAAAACATGTACCAGAGGCAACACAAGAATGTGAGCCCTAGAGATATAGCAGTAATTTTGTGAGCATGAATAGGACAAATGTGAGGGAAGAAATCAACATGCTGAGGCTTGTTTTGGATGGCAGAGTAATAAGATAGAGGGACCTTGACCTTGGTGGTATTTCAGAGCCATTTCTGGAATTTCTTTACCTTCAGAGCTCTTGGAATATGAGGTAATTAATGACTATTATTTAAAATGCTTTTCACTGGATCTTCTATGTTCTAATCAACTTTTATAGATTTTGTAGTTGATGACTTGTCATCCATTGGTCACAGGGCTTACATTAGGTTCCTGGACCCAATTCCAACATGTGTATGTGGAGGCTTCCCCACACCAACAAGCAATTCTCAGAATACCATCTGGGTGTCCCACAATTCAATTCAATCCTGACACTTTCTGTCTGGAGATAGCATCAGATTCCACAGGTTAAGGGCTCAGTCCCATAAGGCTGTGGTTAGTCCTGCTCCACACCCCCTCTTCAGAAACCAGTCATAAGTCTAGGTTGTCTCTTGTACTTCTGACCACTGGCTATAGATCAGAGGTTCCTATCTCTTCCTTGGGCTTGGTTGATTTTCTAGAGTGGCTCACAGAACTCAGAGAAACATTTTACATATAACTTGGGAGCAGCCGGATGGAAGAGATGCGTAAGGCAAGGCATGGGGAACGGGTGAGGACCTCCCATGCTCTGTTTAGGTGTGCTGCTCTTCCAGCACCCACACGTGTTCACCAACCCAGACGCTCTCTGAACCCCATTCTCTTGAGATTTTATGGAGGCTTCATTACATAGGTGTGATTGATTAAATCATTGGCCATTGACAACTGAGTCAACTTCCATCCCCTCTCCCCTCCCCCGAGGTCAGGGAGTGGGACTGAAAGTTCCAACCTTCTAACCATGTTTTGCTCCAACCCCCATCTTTAGGTGCTTTCCCAAGCACCTGGGTTTTGGGAGCTGTGAGCCAGGAACTGTGGATAAAGACCAAATGTATATGAGAAATATACATTTGGTCATCTGAATGACCAAATACATATTTCTTATAAATCACAACATTGCAGGGCCAAACTAATAGTCAAAGTTGTTTACATCTCCCTTGTGGTCCACCCTTAAAAATCATTTTATAAATCCTCCAACCACAAACCCCAACGTTTGAATTTCACTCCCTGCCCAATAGAGAATGTCCTCACCTGACAATTTCCCACCACTATAGTAATAAAGGCTCTGGACCAAGCTCTCCCTTTATTCTTTCTGCTTTCTGACTACAGTTGATGCTTCTTCATGTAGCCCTGCATGATGTGGCATGCCTCCTCTTCTTAAACAGTAAGTAATAAACTCTTCTTTCAGTGTCACTGACCTCTCTCTGTTGTTACCAAGTCACCTTTATAAATTAAAATTCTGTGGGTGCAGTTGAGACAGTGGTGCAATGAACAGGGTGACTTGGTGTTTGATGAAGGTGCACGCCCCTAGCTTGTTCTTGACTTATTAACTGGATTCACCAGAAATGCTCCCTGGGAAGGCATGGCTGATGCTTGTGCTTTAGTTGTCATGGATTTATCTGTGTCTGCCATATGATGTATGGGTGTTCCAACCTAAATTGTAAGAGGACTTCTAAGGTATATGCCTCTATGATATACCTGGATTCATTTAGTTTTAGGGAAGGATAATCCACCTCTGGGATATATAACTGGATCCACTGGGTACTGTTTGATGCCCTAACCTGTGCCCAGGAAGGAGAGACGAGGTTGACTGGCTAACCTGCAAGGCAAAGTATCCTTGAAGAGAGTGGGGAGAGGCTTCTTCCAGAAGGATGTGTTGGAGGCAAGTCTGATTCACTGACTCAACAACACTGAAATCAGTGGAAGAGTCATTCAGTCAGATTGGGTTCTTTTCTCCCCATAAGCTAATTATTGCACTGGATTGCTCTTTTAGAGGGCATTTCTGGAAAAAATCTGGGCACTGTATCACCTGGGGAACTATAGTGATGCGACACGGGGTGCCCTCCTCACGGAAGCCATGGAACCTAAAAGGCTTAAATGTTGCTTCAAAGGCAAACCTCTTAGCTGTTGCCTGCCCGGCTGCTGTTGCAGTTTGTCCCCTGACCCTATAGGGTATAAGGAATTCTACTCTTGGAGACTGGTGAATGCATTAAAGCTTAATTAAATTAATCAATTAAAGTAATCAGTGTTTAATGAAAAAGAAAAGAGAAAGGAGTATTTTGTTCCCACTCTCCCTAAGAAAACTGAGGAGGTTTCTCAGCCCATCAGAGACTGTGGATCTCCAGGTCACTGTGCTTAGGTACTCTTAAGTGTTGCTGCCTACCAATATGCTGGGTGTCCTTCTTAAAGCCAAATTGCTACAAAAGAAAGAATTTGAAAAATACAGCTGTGGCCACCATTGCTGTCCTGGATGTAGACCCCAGCCCCTCTGAGGTTGATCATTCCCCCCTAGAAAGTAAGACTTCACTGCAGAGGTCACTTTGAACCACTAGGAGTTTCTCATTTTTTTTTTATCCAAGGAAAAGAGGAGCAAATATGTTTGATAGTCATAAGTTGCATGGAAAAAAGCAAGTGGAGTAAAGGGGTAGTGAGTGCTACAAGGATAGGAGTGTTATTTTGCACAGTGCTTTAAAACAGGTGACAATAACAAAGTACGTGAATGAAGTAAAGACAGGAGCTATGCATCTCTGTGGGAAGAGCATTCCAGGTTGAGGAATTAGCACACGCAAAGTCCTGAAGATGTTAGTTTGACTGGAGTCATGCAATGAGGGGACAAGTTAGAGAAGAGTATGACTAATTTGTGTCAGTATTAAGTGATAAATATACACAAAACACTTAGAATGGTGAATAACTATTATTTCTCCATCCCATTTTGTTGCAATTCAGAATACACACAATCTTGGTATTTTTTTAATCCATAGCTTTGCACCTCGATCCACATTTTTTACAATGTGGCTCATTATGGCCTAGAAACTCAGTTGTCTTAGATTCATATTTTTACAACTTTTTCCCCGTGTGACTCATATGAGAATCCTAACATTCACAGTTAGTAGCTGAGCTTTTAATCTCACCAGTGACATTTATGACACTCATGAAAAGTCCTGAAGTCTGCAGAATTTTCTAATGACTTCTCTTATTTATGGGCCAGAGAGGTATATGTATGTTTGATATCCCTAAGCCATTATTATATTATCCCTAAAATTGTTCACCAAAAGAAATGTGAAATATGGGAAGTTATCAAAGACACGTTAAGTGACAAGAGCAGGTTGCAGAGCCATATGTAGAGTATCCATTATCCATTATTTTAAAAACAAACGACATGTATTTATGCATGCATGAAGGGATGCTAAAATGATCTTGTCTTGGAGTCTTAGTTGAGTTCTCAGAAATGAGAAGAATAGATGTTAAATTGTTAAATACAACCAAATCTACATTGAAGCGCTTGACTATCAATGTAGGCTATGCATTGGGAGTGGCAAAAAAAAAAAAAAATTCCTGCCAGGATTAGCTCTTTGCCCATATCAAGTCCAGGCTGTGTAATAGACTCTCAGAGAGCTAAGAGTTCTTGACAGCAGTCACAATGTGACTATTTTGGGAGAGACTTATAAGTGTACTGAGTGATTCCTGCATCCGTTTGAGAAGGAGTGATGAATAGGCCTTCCTAACTTTGAAGCCAAGTGGAGGGCTTTCTAGGAGAATCATTTAGAGGGCCTGGCTTCTGTTTTCTGGGATTTTTATGTTGTAAGGCCTGGCATGTGACACCTGCCTGAAGTGGTCTGTGGCAGCTAAAAAAGAAAATAGGCCTGCACTTGCAGAGTTTGGTGGGAAATGGATGTGTGCTTATGTAGACCCCAAAAGGAAGCAGGAGGAGGGACTTGTCCAAAGACACAGCACCCAACAAGAACAACTGGAGGGGCAAGGAGGCCCCACAGAAGGGTGGGCCATTTGAAGATGGGAAACAAGAGAAGATGTCACCCACATCTAGGATGCTGCAGTGAGAAATCTCCAGATGAGGGTCTCTGAGGATCCCCAAATGTCTCAATATAAAACAAATTTCCAATTGACCAACTCTGAGGGCCCCGATATAGAGAGTAACCATAGCAGTGAAGCAAGGCCTTTCCTGACCTTAACTTCTTCTCCCTTCCCTACTTCACTGCTTGTGGAGTCAGAGGAGTCCTGGTGGATAAGGAGGAGGAATAGAGGAACAAGATGGGCAAATAATGAAGGGTCCATTATGCCCTCAACCCCTGCGCCATAGCCTTTTTCTTAACCCACGGCAGGTCCCAAGCAGGGGCAAAGGAGAAGCTTTAGTGTATGAGATATATATATTTTTTAATTTATTTATTTATGGCTGCCTTGGGTCTTTGTCGCTGCTTGCAGGCTCTCTCTAGTTGTGGCGAGCAGGGGCTACTCTTCATTGTGGTGTGCGGGCTTCTCACTGTGGTGGCTTCTCTTGTTGTGGGGCACAGGCTCTAGGCACACGGGCTTCAGTAGCTGTGGCACATGGGCTTGGTTGCTTTGCGGCATGTGGGAACTTCCCGGACCAGGGCTCAAACCCGTGTCTCCTGCATTGGCTGGCGGATTCTTAACCACTGTGGCACCAGGGAAGTCAGATATTGGGTTTTATATCATGTAAAAGGATGCTTTTAGAAAGGTAAAATTATGACTCTCATGCAAATGTAAAATGAACCTGTGTCCAAGATTATATTTAATTTATAAATTAATGGGGAAAATAGAATATAACCAGGTTCAAGTTTTAAGAGTATATATAACAAATGCTTCTGTGTAAAGCATCAGTCTTTGTCAGGTGCTTGGGCACACAGTAAGGGGCAGGTGAGAGGTAAGGACAGTGAGTATAATTTAAAATTCACAGCAAGGAAATAGTACATAGAGGCAGACAGATCTGGTCAGAATCTGGAGAACAGGTACATATTAGGTGTAAACAATGACCTTAAGATAAGCAGAGGGAAGACAGGGAGTGGTTCTTAGCAGCAACACTTAAAATCGAGACTGGAAGATGATGTTTCCTGGGACTGGAGAATCATTTAATTGAATTGGGCTGAAGATTTGAGGAGTAATATGAGAGAATATTAACAATGTAGGTGAAAAAGATGACATCTGCTTTGGTCAGCATTTTAGTCCTAGCCTCAGGCTAGGGTGCCTGACACTTAATATATGATTAATAAATATCTTTTTGCATGAATGACTATTTACATTATTCTGAAGTGGAGAAGGCCATGAAGCTTCAGATCAGCAAAATGAGCAGGATATTTTAGAAATATGATTAGAGTAGTGTAGAGGCATCAGAGTAATAAAGATCAGGTATAAAATACTAAGAGCCTGAAATGAGGCAGGGTGGGATAGCTTTTGGAAAAGTAAAGGAAGAAGTGGGTATGAGCTCTATTACAAAGATAGGATTTGTGGGCAGGGTTTGTATACGTGAAGAGGGCCAAGGGAATAGAGAGAAAAAAATATTAAAGGGTACTTCCATATTTTTAGGTCATATCAAGGAATCTGTGCTTATAGCAATATTTTCATTTAATTTCCCAATGTTTACACATGGAATACCTTTTTTTTTTTTCTGTAGACATACAAATAAAATTCACAGGATCGTCCCGAAGCAAAATTTGAAAGTTGGAAAATACATTTTCTCTCCTTTTTGTAGACTATCTCCTTTTTAATGTTGACCTCTTCCCTTTCATCTGAACAGGGCCTTGTGCCCTCTTACTGAACTTCTCTCTATAAACTAGAAAAGGACTAAGTCTTAGTCTAGGTTCTTCCGAAAAGCAGAGCCAGAAACACAGGCTTCCATGATGGTTATTTATTTTAGGAGATGACCCTGAGGAACAGGATTGGGGGAAGGGGAAGAGTGATAGAATGAAGTAGGATAGAAGGACCCTTTAAGAAGGTGTTACCTCTGGGTGTCTGCTGTGGACAACAGGGGCTTGATCTTGCTGGAGGATTTTTGAGTTGTGCAGGGAGCTCCTCAGAATTGTCTGCCTGCAAGGCAGAAGAAGAAAGTATTTATCCATAGGTTCCTTTCCCTCCTTGATCAAGGCTTGCCCCATAGTGTATTAACGCCTTGTCACTGAGGTATGCACATCAGAATAGCTAAGAGGGATCCTGCAGGTAGTGGAAGTGGTCGGTTTAAAGAAGTTCCAGGACAGAAAACAGAATTATGTGACACAGTTGAAGTAACACGCAGTCAGATTACACCTACTCATAGCTGAGTGCCCTGAGTGCTATAGCAACAATGGCTGGAGTGAAAACGTGGGTGGGAGGGATGTGAGCTGGGCAAAAGACGTGTCTGATACAGTTTATGCCTCGAACTTGTGCCCTAATTCAACAGTTTATCCCAATTAAATCATCATACAGCCTTCAAAGTGATGGCTGGTGACAACACATAAAGAAGATGTCCTATACAAGAATTAGGATAACCTCTCTATGGATATTAGTCAGTTTTGTCCTTAGCCATCCTAGAACTTTCTTAATATGTCTATGAACAGAGAATCCAGGTAACGGATAGAGGCAATGCATGAGTTAAACATTATAGGCTCCCTTTTATCAAGGCTGATCTAACTACAGCTTCTCCTGGATGGCCTGGGTGCCAGTATCAGAGATCAATGCTAATTGATATCTCACTGTTCCTCAGGGAGACTAACCAGTCCTTTGGTGGCAGATTAATTATATCAGATCCTTTCCATTTTGAAGGAGGAAAAAATTCATTGCTGCTGGAATTAATGCATCCTCTGGATATGGTTTCTCCTTCCTTCCTATAGATCTGCCATCTTGGCCACCATATATAAGCTTTAAAATGCCATACTAGGGCTTCCCTGGTGGCACAGTGGTTAAGAATCCTCCTGCCAATGCAGGGGACACGGGTTCAAGCCCTGGTCCAGGAAGATCCCACATGCCGCGGAGCAACTAAGCCCCTGTGCCACAACTACTGAGCATGCGGTCTAGAGCCCGTGAGCCACAACTACTGAGCCCGTGCACCACAACTAATGAAGCCCACGTGCCTAGAGTCCATGCTCTGCAACAAGAGAAACCACCACAATGAGAAGCCCGCGCACTGCAATGAAGAGTAGCCCTGGCTCACCGCAACTAGAAAAAGCCAGCGCACCACAATGAAGACCCAATGCAGCCAAAAATAAATAATTAAAAAAAGAAGCCATACTATGAGTCAAGTCCTTGGTAGTAGCTCAAATTATAGGTGACTTTGCCTAGGCTGCGAAGTTGCTCCTGATTTATTATTTTGGCAAGTAGATGGGTGTAATTTAAGGGGCTTCCTCATGGTACTTGCTACCATAATGTTTCTTATTTTTATTTCAGGGAACCACTGTGAAAATTCTGCCAGCTGCTAAGTACACTAATCCCAATTATGCATTCAGGGACTGGGGAAGTAACCACAGGGTGAGTCCATGCACCCTTTGGATCCACTGTGAGGTGGACTTGGGCCAAGATTCAATTTATTATTTAGATGAGCACCCAGTATAACCAAAGTCCATGTTTATGTTTCTGGTTCCAGATATTAGTAACAGCTCAGACCCTGCAATGGTCTGTGTATTCATCAACCCTGGAATGGTCTGTGTATTTTCCCCTCCCAGGGTATAGATATTATGATAAATATCTGCAAGTCCCTTCGTACATACTTGATTTGGTTCCAGACTTTCTCCTCCAGAGAAGACAACCTCTCCTTCAATCAATGGACTCTGGCATGAGAATTTGCTCAGATATGGGATGTAAGTGAGAGATCATGACTTTTCATTGCAGCAGCTGACCTCAGCCTTCTCCTTGTCTGCTCTTGACTTTATCTGATTATACAAATACACTTAGACCCCCCTGCCTCTTTGTCATCCGAAGAATACCATGGTCTATCCCTGCTACCATGACCCCTCTGTTTATGAACTGATTGGGTTTGAGTTAATAGTTCTATAAATTGCTTTCCACTTACAGTCAACTCTGATGTTCATTCATTCAACTGAAAATATTGATGGAACATGGACTGTGTGCCAGCCACTGTTGTAGATGTTGAAGGTGCTGTCAGGAACCAAAGAATAAAGTCCCATCCTCATGGAGCTTACATTATAGTGGGATATTCACATTGTCCAACAATCACTAAATATACCTAGAATGTGTTAGTGTGACTATAATTTGGTTATAATAGTAAGCATTTTAAATGCTTTTAAAGTATCAGATAGAGTGGCTGTGGACTCACAATTTAAAAATAGTTAAGAACTGCTGTGAGTCGTGAAGGTATAAGCTGTATTTAGCTATGTACTTCAGATTTTCCCTTTTCCACTTCTTTTAGATATTAGAACCATGTTTATGGTACCTGATATACACAGATGTTGACAAGCCTAGACCAGATCTATAGTGTCTGTAATATATGTAGTATTATGTTGTTAAAAGGCAAAAAATATATTTTTAAATTGTAGCACTGGGGGTTGAGCTGTGGTAGTAGGGTGTTGAATCTATGAACCACAACTTCAGAGTACTGCCTGAAAGAATATGCTTGGTTGACCCAGAAATTTAGGTTGGCACATTTGCATGTATAATACGTAAGAGGAGATTAATGTATTATGCACACTCTGAATGTCTATTCAGTGTTATTAAAAATAAGTTAAATATGTGTCATACCAGAGCAGTGGTGCCTAACCAGGAGAATGCACAGAATTAACTGAAAGACTTAAAACAAAAAAACAAAAAACCTAAAAACCATAATCTGGATTCCAACTCCGGAGGTTCTGATTTTCTGTAGGTTTGTGGTAGGGTCTGGACATCTGTTTTGTTAATAGCTCCACGGGTGATTGGGATGCACAACTAGCATTTATAAACAGTGCGTGTGAGGTACAGAAAGGCAGATTTTGATTCTGTGCAAAGGGAGAACTTTCTTACAACTATTTTAACTGTCAAGAGTCAGCATAAGTAGGATATAAAATTCAAATAAAGTTAGTACTAATATTCAGACATATGCTTATATACATACTATTATTGGCCAAAGTAAACTGTGCTAAACAATTTCCTTTTATTTTCATCATGATCCAAATGTTTCCAACTCATGTGATATTGTTTATAATATATTAGTGTAGGTCTAAGATCTCCGCATATTTCCTTCTAGACTACTTTTGCTACAAGCTCTGTAGCAAAAGGCAATACAACAGAGTGAGTTCAGATTATTTGTAATTCCCATCTCTACCATCTGCCTGTATTCTCATTAATTTCTTTATTCATGTGCAAAAAATAGGTATAGTCGTGATGCCTGTTCTTGGAGATTCTCTTATTCCTTGTTTTCTATTTCCACATGGAGGAAGCTCCACTGGAAAACCGCCATGAGTTTCTCACCTAATGAATGCTGTGTTGCTCTGCTCAAGTCTCCCCCATTAGGACCAATTCATTCAATTCTTCACCTGCAAGGGTGTTGACTGTCCACAGGCCACAGCTGAGTTACACTGCAGTAATAAAAAATAATTGCCTGTAACTGAAAGGTTTGGCCTTGCCCAAGTTATGTCACCTCCCAGGCACAGCCTGCATCCAGTGACCCCTAGTTAATGTAGGGGTACAAAGGCCTGGCCCTCTTGCCTTAACACAAGGCAACTGGGCAAGGCCTTTGCTCCAGAGTTCGTGGGAGATCTGCAGAGGCCTCGGTTGCAGTTGCATTGCAGTTCAACTCCTCCCGCTGCCCAGTCCTGCTTCCTTCAGCGCCCACAGGTGTTGAACCCCAGGAAACTCCCCAATAAACTTCCTGCAGATAAATCTCTATCTCTCTTTTCAGGGCACCAGACCTAAGAGAGGCATCTTCTCTGACTGGTGAATATGCAAAAGGAGGCCTGCATGCACCTCTCAGCCCTCTGAGGGTTCTTCTTGTAGATCTTCTTGTTTTCTGGGAGTGTGTGCTTGGGCCAGTTCACGGTCTTGTCACTGAAGGCTTCTGGCCCTCCAGGGGACAACCGGGGTGTATTGCTATCTGAGACAGGGTGAGGCCACTTGCTCCAGATCTAAAGTCATGTTCTTGGATCAGCCTGATATATGATAATAAGATTTTGATCTCCATTGCATTGTTTCGTCTATCTATCTTCTAATTCAGAGCCCAGACATTGTAAGACATTTGTGTTACTTATTGAGCCACCTAAAACTCCAGTGACTGTCTACCTCATAGGGTTATGATGATAATTAAATGAGATGCATTTAATTGCTTAGCATGGCATCCAGTATTAAATAAATACTTGAAAAATATTAACGCTATTTAAAATAACATGACTCAACATCACATGTATTTTTTTTTTTTTTTTTTTTTTTTTTTTTTTGTGGTACACGGGCCTCTCACTGTTGTGGCCGCTCCCGTTGAGGAGCACAGGCTCTGGACGCGCAGGCTCAGCAGCCATGGCTCACGAGCCCAGCCTCTCCGCGGCACGTGGGATCTTCCCGGACCAGGGCACGAACCCGTGTCCTCTGCATCGGCAGGCTGACTCTCAACCACTGCGCCGCTAGGGAAGCCCATCATCATATGTATTTTAAAATGTATTCAGTTTATCCAAATCCAGATCACTCTGAATAGTCTTTGAAAGTTTCAATACTGGTGTGAAAAAATGAAGATCAAGGGGAATTTATGTATTAAACCTTGGTTTTTGGTCAACAGCCACCAAACCGACCTATATCTACTACCTTAAAATCCAGGTGCCTGTCTGTGATCTTCAAAGTTTGCCCAAAGATAATTTCCTGTTTTTCCCCTTGTGCTGATTAGCATCACACATATTTGTAAGCCTTTCTAGGCACCAGAAGAAGCATCCAAATGAGCAATATTCTGAGTCTTTGAATCTCATTCATTCACCTAGCATTCATTGGTCACTTACTCTGCACCAGGCTTTGGGTTAGTAAAGCTCACACGTGCTATTTTGTTTAATCTCCCAGGAAGAGAACTCCTGTGCTACCATCATTTCCTAATAGCATCATTGAAATTCCTTTTTCTAGAGGACTTAATAAAGGCAATGCACATCTTGACACAATTTAAAACCAATTATGTGCAAAGGTAGGGTAACGAGTTGCATTTATTTTCAGTGAGCATCCTTCTGCTTGGAATTAAATAATAGGAATAATGCCAAGACTGAACTGTGAAGAGAGCTGTTTTAAAGATTCACCCATGTGTAGAAATATGGATCGTCACATGAACCTGAAATGATTTGGGTTTTGGAATCATGCACGCTTTAGATTAAATTAAACACTGTCTAACTATATAAATTATTTTGGCCTTTTCAGTCCTTGAAGATTATTGTATAAATTAAATTAAATAATACTAGTAAAGTATTTAGTGTAGTGAATTTCCTGGCAAAGAGTACTCCTTCAATGAAAGATGATGGTACTAATACTAGTAGTAATAATAATGGTCATACTAATAGTAGTTGTAAATAAATCTTCAAAATAAAATCCAATTATGGCAGATGCCATCCAACAGCTTCCACCTTTTCTTCCCTTAACAGAACCCTCATTTAGTACAGGTAGTAGACAGTTCTAGATCTCAGGGAAGTTAGCCTTTCCCCCCCCACCAGCTCAAGAAGATAAGTCATAATTGGTCTAAAAAAGACATTAAGATCTCATTCCTCTTGACCTGTTTTACATATAACTCTGTCCTCAAACTCTCTTGGATAGAAGGAAATTTCCTGAGGAGCTTTCGGAAAATGTTTTTTATTCCTGATAAAAAGGAGAAAGGTGCACATGAATATCTCTTGTCACTATGGCTTCAGCCCCTTCCTTCCCCCTTCCTTCTTTACTCCTGGCAGGGTGATACTCAGAATTATGGAATCCACAGTATGGCTCTGAGGAGACAGGCACAAGGAAGAACAGCTAGCCTTCTGAGGATACCAGAGCAGAAAAAATGAAAAGCAGGGCCTCTTGAGGGTATGTGAAGTCTTTATTGCCTAAGCCATTGGTGGTTGAATATTCTACTATTTGAAATCGCGATTGGTATTCACAAAGTAGTCATCAGTATGACACTTGTTGGCATTTTTCTTCATCTGTTGGCAATAATGATTGTGATAAGTAGAGAAATTAGTTCAAGGTAATCATCGCAGGATATTGCAATGATCATTGACGAATTGTCTTTCTTATTAGGGTAATGTATGAAAAACTATTGAAGCACTTTCTGCCAGCTCCATGTTAGGTGGGGAAAGTAGCACAACTGTGATCTGGAGTTTCCCAGAAGTACTCTGTGTTTTTGGAAGATCACATGTGGTCTGTTAAGTAACTTTGGCTCTACAGGTCATGTCTGCCTGGACTGGAAGAGGGCTCCGTGCAGGGCAGGTCCTGATTTACACTGGGAGTAAGAATAGGAGGTGCTGAACTTTAAAACATCTCCCTTCACTGCTTCTGCTCTCCTGGTTAATCTCTACTGAGAATGGCTGGTGAGGGACGAGTGCTTTTGGATTGCTGGGACTGTCTTACAAGAGGGGGCTAGAACGCAAAGATCGGTGGCCCACTAGCGTTTCCCTACTATTTCTTACAGGCAGGGCCAGGCAGTGCTTATGCTACATCACCAACACAGCTAATGGGGGCCTTCTTTTCCTTTATCTTCTTTCCCCCAGCTTAGAGTCCTGGGGCTTCAGAGAACAGTGGTCTAAAGTTCGCAGGGAAACTATCAAATAACCGTATTGGAGAGTTTACAGAAATTCTCTACTTATCTAGACCACAAGTCATAGAATGACTATCAATTAATGGGGAAGTTGTTGGAAGAGTGGATGTGGTTTACCACAATACATTATGGCTCAGACAAGGCCATCACTTAACTAGTGACAGCTCTGTCAAACAAAATCACATCAACAATTCATAAAAGTCAACAAATGGTTTGGAAATAATTGGAAGATTTGATGAACTAAGTATTTCACTCAGAAAATAGTTTACTTTCACCATAAAAGGAAATGTATATTTAAATGTTTGAGTCACGTATTTACTATATTACCATCACGGTTGGTATTTATTTGAAATATCACTTTTGCTTGCAACTGAGTGCTTCTAACTGAGGAATTTTGATGGAAAGAAGGAAGAATTATTTCATACAGCAGTCAGTATAAAGAGTTGACTCCAGTGGAAGTTTTAGCTCTGGCAACAGAGAGATAAAAGCCCAATTCTACCGACATTGGTAAATTTCAACATCTTTGGAAAATTATCTTGGCACTACTGTCCTTGCCATGCCTATGTCAGGGTTGTTTGAACTTGTCTCTTGCTCGGTCCAGAATAAATGGGAAGACACAGAACCACATTTTTTATTAAATGTGAAGCGCAGACATCGGTGCAATTCAACTGTGAAAGAAAGAGCTAGGGAAGTGGTCCAGGTTATACCCACCCTTAAAAGAAAGACTATCCATCAGGAGTATTTCCTTCTTTGTAAGTAGCTCTTGCCCAGGATGCTGAGAGGAACACAGCTCAGATTTCATTTGTTGAGAAAACACTGCAGGCAGGTATTTGGATCTTTATCATCACTCCACATTTTTTCAAAAAATAATCTTTCTCATATTAATTGTACTTTTATATAGGCTATTAATTATTCATGTTGAAGAGAAATATGTACATGATAACATAAAAATCGGTAAATTTCTTTATGGCCACTCCTTAAATAGATACTGTGGAGTGTAGGTTTTCATTTTTTATTCCGTTGAGTCCTAGTTATACTTTGTGGCTCCTTAAGGGACACTGTGTAAAGGGGAATTCCAGTGGGTGAGTCTGCAAGACTTCTAGCACCATATCAGACATTGAATCTCTGCTTCTTTTATCTTATATTTTGGGGTTCCACAGGAGGTTGAACAATATTTTACTTAATTATCAAATACATATTTACATTCAGTAAAATACATCCATTTTAGATGTGCAGTCTGTGGGTTTTGACAAATATGCACGCTTATATAACCACCACCCCAATCATGATAGAGGACATTTCCATTACTCTCAAAAGGTCCTTCATACTGCTTTGCACTCAATCCCCACTACTCCTGGCCTCAGCAACCACCATTCTCCTTTAGGTCACTGCGGATTAGATTTGCCTGCTCTAGAATTTCCTATAAATGAAATCAAACACTAGGGACTCATTTGTGTCTGGCTTATTTCTCTCAGCCAGTTTATTTTTCCGGTTAATTCAAGTCATTGCATGTATCAGTAATTTGGTTTTTAAAAATTGGTTGGTAGTATAGTGTTGTGTGGGTCTACCACAATGTGTTTATGGGTTCACTTATTCATGAATTATGAATAAAGTTGTAATGAACATTTGTGTAAAAGTCTTAAAGTGGAGGGTTTTTTTTTTTTTTTCATTTTTCTTAGGTAAATACTTAGGAATGTAATGTCTGGATTACATGATAATTATAGATTTAATCCTATAAGGATTTGCTGAACTATTTTCCAAAATGGTTGTAGTAGTTTATATTCCTAACAGTTCTAGCTGTTCCAAATCCTCACCAAGACTTGGTATTATGTCTTGTTCATTTTAGTCATTCTAGTGGGTATGCAGAGCTATTTTATTGTGGTTTCAATTTATATTGCCCTGATGACTAATGATATTGAGCGGCTTTTCTCGGGCTTAATGGTCATTTGTATATCAAACCTTGTGGAACACCTTTTCAAATCTTTTGTCCACTTTTTTATTGGGTTGTTTTTCTTAATATGGCGTAGTATGTGTTCTCTGCATATTTTGGATTTAAGTCTCTTGTTATATATACATATTGTAAGTATATTGTCCAGTCTGTGGTTGACTTTTCATGTTCTGAAAGGTGTCTTTTAAAAAGCAGAGGTGTCCAGTGTCGAAGACGTCTAGTTTATCTTTTTTTTTTCTGGTTAATGCATTTTATTTCCTAAGAAATGTTTGCCTGCCCCAAGCTGGTAAGATTTTTCTTATATGTTTTGTTTAAAAAGTTTCATAATTTTAATTTTAATTTTAGGTCAGTGATCTAGCTCAAGTTAATTTTGGGGTGTAATGTCAGGTAAAGGTCAAGATTTTTTTCCCAAATAGATATCCAGTTCTCCAGCACCATCCTTAACCATGTATGTGCGCAGGTTTATTTTTTGGTTCTCCATTTTTTCCCGTTTCATCTAGATATTTATTCTTTCACAAGTCCCACATTCTCTTGATTGCTGTAGCTTTATAGCAAGCTTTTAAATTGAGTATAGTCCTCCATGTTTGTTATTTTGCAAAATTAGTTTGAATTGTCTAGATTCTTTTCGTTTCCATGTAGATTTCAGAATCAGCATGTCAATTTCTACAAAAAGCCTGCTGGGATTCCTAGTGAGATTGTATCACACTGATAAATAATTCTATTTTACCCACATATTTATCATTCTGATGACTATTGCTTGCTTTCTATAGATTCCAATTTCTATCTGGTATTATTTTCCTTCTGCTGGAAGATTTGCTATTTTTTTATAGCACAGATCTACTGATAATGAGTCCTATTGGCTTCAATCTGTCAAAATCTTTATTTTACCTTTATTTTAAAGGATATGTTTTATATATGTGTGTGTCTTATAGTTTGCATTTATTTTTCTGATGTGATGTCAACCATTCTCATTGATGCTGCCCTGTTTATAATGTTTCTTTTTCTAAAGCTGTTGCTAAGATTCCTCCCCCTCCCCCTGCCACTTGGTGTTCATTGAGAGCCTTGCAACTATGGGTTTATAGTTTTCACCAAATATTGAAAAATTTTAGGGATTATTGCCCCAAATATTTTTTCTGCATTTCCTTTCTTTCCTGGGACTCCAATTTCATGGCTCTTATAGTGTTTGATGTTTCCCAACAGGTCGCTGGGTATTAACTCTTTTTTTTTTTTTTTTTAGCCTTTTAAAAAATAACTGCTTTAACTTGAATGGCTTCTATTTCTATATCTTCAGATTACTGTTTTTTCTTATGTAGTCCCTAATCTGATGTTAAGCCAATTGAGTACATTTTTTCAAATATCTTATTTTTCATCTTTAGGAATTCCATTTGATTCTTTTTTATATCTTCTATTTCTCTCCTAAGGTGGCAGGCCATAAAGTTACTTGCTAATCAGTTTTATCCTTATAAGGCTAATTTTTAAGCTTTGTTATGTCAGGTTTATAGAAAGGATAGTGTCTTCTAAGGATAGTTTAGTCCTAACACTAAGGGGTGAGTTTTCTGGGGTCTCTTTACTATGTACCCTATGTGTCAATGAGGACTTTCCACTCTGTTGGAAACTCAATATCCTGTACCCTTGTGTGAGCTCTGGGAATAGAGCTCTGGGAATTGGTGAGCCTGCAGTTTCCTGGTACTCTTTCCTTCGCTGGTAATTGTTCTGCGCCCAGCCTCATGGAAGACCAACTTAAGCATGTGTAGCTTAGCAGTAAGCCAGATTTTCTAGGGGGCTTGTCTGCAGTGTTTGGAAGGTGTTCTTTGTGAAGTGTTCTGTTTACTGGTACTCTGCTTCAAACATTTCAGCCACCTCTACTCCCCAGCTCTGATTTCTGTCTCCTCAACAAAGTGAGAATGCAGAGTTCTTTTTGAATTTCTTTTCCCTAAGCCATGGACCAGAAAGTGTCTCCAGGCAGAAAGCCTAGATAATTCTAGGGTTCATCCTATTTTCCTTTTATTGTGACCGCAGTTCTGCCCTTCTTGTTGTGCTATATTGGAATATATATTTTGTCTAATTTTCTAGCTGTTTACGGCAAGAGGACAAGTCCTGTACCAGTTACTCCATCATGGCCAGAAGAAAAAATTTCTAATTTTTAAAGGGCAGTTCTCCAGCTGAAGTGCTCTGAAAACCATTCCCATATATCTGTTTCTAAACTAAATGCACATAAATACTAGATTGAATTACATAAACAAACAGAATTACGTAAATAAAACATTATTTTCTTAAAGAGATAGTAGGAGCTATAAACAAATCATTGCCATGTGTCCAGATGTTCTAGAAAGAAAATTTTGAATATGTCCCACTTTTGGGTCACCATGTCACAGTCCTGGTTCTATCACTTCATACTTCTATAATCTGAGAAGGACTTATGCAATAAAGAAGACATTATGAGACAAAAAGATTTAGAGGTAAAGAACCATCCAGAAATAGACACAAAAGCCATGTGTGCATGTGGCGGAGTGGGGCGTTGAGTGTGAGGAAAGGCGTTGCGAACCTGGTAGCATCTGGAATTACTGTGCAGAATTGAGTATTCTGGGAACCGAACATCAGTGGGGTTGTCTTGAAAATAAAATCCATTAATGAATTTGCTTCTGGACTCCTTGTTCTATAATTTTTAAGTGATCCTGTCAGTTGGAAACTCATTTGATGATGTAGTTGACCTTTAGTAAACCTCAGTGTACTCGCTAATGTTTCAAAAGAATCACTGGTAATGCATCCTGATAATAGATTAACACACCATAATATGCCACTGGAGTAGAACTTTCATACTCTATTCCTCCCAAAGACTGTCCAGGGAATGATAGGTCCTGAAGATGATTCCATTTGATTAGCCTGGAAAGTGCGATGATATTATGAACTGTTTTAATTCTTTGGATATAGGACAATTTGGAGATGGCCTGCCATGGAAAAGTTGCTATCTGTGACCCCTAGAAAGAGACTGTTCTGTTCTCTCGACTTTTGCCACAGGAAAGTTTCCATTCTGGAGTTATCTATCTTTGGATATTCTCAGTAGTCAGTTTGAATGGGTTCTATACCTAGGAATAGATTGGGAACATCTATCAGAGGTGCTGTTCAGCAGCTACTTGCTTAATGGAGCCGGGCCAGGCAACCACATATATCAGATACGGTGCGGAGTAGTATTACATTTATTCTATTTCTTCAGGAGTGTGGGATGGAGAGGTAGGGCTGACAAAATAATTCAGGAGTGAAGACCGAGGGTGATGAACAGATTTCATTTTGCGCATTATTTCCGATAATTTGGTGACAGTTACCTGAAAGGTTGTTTTGGGAAAGATTCTGAGGCAATAACCAGGCTCTGCAGGACAGTATGCCATGATCATTTAATGGTGACTGTTTTTGGAGTCTGGGTAGAAGAGGGGAAAGTGGAAGCACTTTTTTCTTTTTCTTTGCTTTTTTTTTTTTTGGCATCCCTAGCAAGTGGAAACTAAGATTGCTATAAATTATGTTTTGAGAAAAGAGAAGCAAAGTCATTGGGACCCACGAGTACAGTTAGATTGTTGTACTATACTACACTGTGCTTGAGAGTTAAGCTCTAAAAGTTCAGTATGGGCTGGGTAAGGAAGGTGATATATGTGCATTAGTGACTGAAGATTAGAGTGTGGATGGCTTTATTTATTTGTTTATTTTTAAAAATTTATTGATTGATTGAGTTTTGGTTGCGTTGGTCTTCATTGTTGCGTGCGTGCTTTCTCTAGTTGCGGTGAGCGGGGGCTCCTCTTTGTTGCAGTGTACGGGCTTCTCATTGCAGTGGCTTCTCTTTGTTGCAGAGCATGGGTTCTAGGCACGCAGGCTTCAGTAGTTGTCGCCTGCAGGCTCTAGAGCACAGGCTCAGTAGTTGTGGCGCACGGGCTTAGTTGCTCCACGGCATGTGGGATCTTCCCAGACCAGGGCTCAAACCCATGTCCCCTGCATTAGCAGGCAGATTCTTAACCACTGCGCCACCAGGGAAGTCCCTGGATGGCTTTATTGAATGGAAAATATCAGAGTGAATTTTAGATTTCCTTGGAGATGATTTCTGTGCATAGAAAAGGCTATTTTTGGTTATTTTAATGTAATATTCAATTTATTAAACATAAATTCAGAAACTTTGTTTTCCTTAGAAGTCCTGGTTCATCTTATTATTCTATTTTTTTAAAAACATCTTTATTGGAGTATAATCTCTTTACAATGGTGTGTTAGTTTCTGCCATTTTTAAGTAAAGCAAATTCTGATGATCATTTTGATTAGTTTGGTTTCATTTACGAACTTGGTCTATTAAAAGCTGCTTCAAATATTTCAAACTTAATTTATCCTATTTCTTTTTTAAACAGTTCAAAGGTACAACTAATAACCAAAATGTTCCCTATACTTAAACAATTCCAGAAAAACTAATAAATTCCATACGGTGAATCTAAAACTATTTACCAAGATTAAATACCATTATTCTTCTCAGACAGAAAATGTCTTAAGAATAGTTGCTCAGTGAACATAAAGCTAATCTGTTAGATTCTTTGAAGTGTCAAATTCTTTTAAACATTAGAGATAATTTAAATATAAAATGTAGACTCCTACGTTCAAGTTAAGTCCTTAGCTTATCATTTTGCAACCTCTTTGATTTAAAGCAGATAAAGATTGCTTGCTTTAATATGGGATTAAAAAAAAATTCCCCTATAAAGAAACCTATAAAAGGCAGATATTAAATCTTTCATGGGATATCGAGGTATAAAGCAGAAAAGATAGTTATCCCAGGATTCCAAAGGCTCATGGGTAACTCTAGATTTCCATGAAACAGTTTGCAAACATAACCTTTGTGCCAAATTTGGGCTATAACTATTCAAAATGGGGAAGGTTCCTGGCTCCTGGGACTCCCACTTTTTAAAAATTGAGGTAAGATTCATATAACATAGAATTAACCATTTAAAGTATGCAAATCAAATAACTCAATTTTGTTTCTTTTTATGGCTGAATAGTATTCCATTGTATATATGTGCCACATCTTCTTTATCCATTCATCTGTCGATGGACAGTTAGGTTGCTTCCACGTCCTGGTGATTGTACATAGAGCTGCAATGAACATTGTGGTACAAGTCTCTTTTTGAATTATGGTTTTCTCAGTAGTGGTATTGCTGGGTCATATGTTAGTTCTATTTTTAGTTTTAGAAGGAACCTCCATACTGTTCTCCATAGTGGCTGTGTAGTGAGGTGGATGGACCTAGAGTCTGTCATATGTATTGAAGTAAGTCAGAAGAGAAAAACAAATACTGTATGCTAACTCATATATGTGGAATCTAAAAAAAAAAAATGGTTCTGATGAACCTAGGGGCAGGACAGGAATAAAGACGCAGACGTAGAGAATGGACTTGAGGACACAGGGGCGGGGGAAGGGTAAGCTGGGACGAAGTGAGAGAGTAGCATTGACACATATACACTACCAAATGTGAAATAGATAGCTAGTGGGAAGCAGCCGCATAGCACAGGGAGATCAGCTCAGTCCTTTGTGACCACCTAGAGGGGTGGAATAGGGAGGGTGGGAGAGAGGCTCAAGAGAAAGGGGATATGGGGATATATGCATACATATGCTGATTCACTTTGTTATACAGCAGAAACTAACACAACACTGTAAAGCAATTATACTCCAATAAAGATGTAAAATAATAATAATAAAGTATGCAAATCAATGGCATTTAGTATATTCACAGTATTACACAGTCATCACCTCTACTCAGTACCCAAATATTTTTATCACCCAGAAAGGCAAACTTGTACCCATTAATCAGTCATTCCCCAGCCCCTGGCATCTACTATTCTGCCTTCTGTCTCTATGGATTTACCTATTCTGAATATTTCTTATAAATTGAACCATATAATATATATATTTTTGTGTCTGGCTTCCTTCCATTAGGGTAATATTTTCAGGGTTCATTCATGTCATAGTATGTATCAATACTTCATTCCTTTTGATGGCTGACTAATATTCCATTGTATAGATGCACCACATTTTGTTTATCCAGTCCATCAGCTGATGGACATTTGGGTTTTTTGCACTGTTTGGCTATTGTGTATAATAATGCTGCTATGAACATTCATGTACAAGTTGAACATTCATGTACAAGTTTTTGTTTAAATACCTGTTTTCAACTCCTCATTTTTGAGGAGCTAAGTAAGTTACCCACATGTAACAGATAATACTGGAATCAGGATATGAATCTGGACTTCACAGTCTAAAACCCATGTTTTTTTCAGGAGAGAACAATATTTCCCAAGGACAAAGGAACCAGGGAGCTAGTCCACTTGTTTTGCAAGAGGATGTGAAAGCTCCCTTCTTCCTTTCATAGATGAATCAAATGGAATTTGATTATTCCTCACATTCTAAAGTAGTCTGTGATTAGAAAGGGATAGAAGAGGCTTACAGAGGAAAGGGATATGATTGATTATAAATTATCCCTGTATTTACAGATGGGCACTGTTTCTTCTACTTTCTTTCAACTTACATCAGGGGGCTTCTGCCTTATAAACATTATTGGCTAATATGTCAATTAACTTTAGCTTAGAAATTATTTGGAGGAAAAAGCCTCTGAGAGCAAACAGCACCGTGCTCTGTTGGTGTCCTTTTGTAAACGATTCCCTCTAGTGGTTTGAAATTTTGTCACTGTGTTGACAAGATTTCTGTCTTCAAAAATGTAAGCAAGAGAGACCCAGGTTATTTATTATTGATGATAATCAAAATCACAACAGCAGTAATTCTGGAGGCTTCTGGCTGTCATTACACAGAGAAAACCAGGGTAAGCTTTTAAAATATTTATCACATCAAGTTACTTCCTGACTTTACATTCCAATTACAATAAACTCCAAACTCTTTTCTATGCCTTATAAAACCCCAAAGGCTTGAAGCCTACCTGTTGCTCCAAACTCTTGCTGGAATGTCAACCACAGAGGGGCAGGAGCTTCTCTGACTCTTTGTCATTATTTTATCTCCAGCACTGGAACAATGCCTGGCAAATGGCTGGTGCTCAGTAGAAGCATATGAACGGCTGAATGAATGTCTTCTCCTTCTACTCTCCTGCTCCAAACTCCTCTCTTCCTTCAATACCTTGAGTACTTCAAACTCCTTACTGAATCACGGCCTTGGCAGTTGTAATCCCCATCTAGCTTGAATTTTCTCCTCCAGATCTTTGCATGTGGAGACTTCTTCACACCCATCAGGTCCCAGGCTCCAGGAAGAGATCCTGTGATGTAGACCCCACCCCCTTCATTATTCCCTATCACATCACTCTGTATGTTTCCTTCACAGTCACCGTTTGCAAATACTTATTGATATATTTTTTGCTTGTTTCTTGTTTGATTTCCCCCAAGATGGCAAAACGGCAAGGCCCAAGTCTTGCCTATTCCTTATAGTGTATTGAGTACCTAGGCAGTGTGCACGGTGTGGTAGTCCCTCATTCCAAATGTGTTAAATAAGTGAACCAATGGCATAACACTGTGGGATTTTCAAAGTAAGTTCAAGTTGATTGGCTGTAATAATCCTCATAACAATCCAATCTCAGTGACCCTGATTTTATCAGAAGTCCCCTTTGGATTATTACATTCAGGAGGAAGAATAGAACAGAGTTACTTAGCCCTGTGGCCTTCCTTTGGAATAGCATTGGGATAGACCACTTGGCAGACATATCATAGGTGGGCCAAGTGGATGGGTTTTGAAGGATTTCATGCATTCCTTGGCAGTGTCTGACTTCAGTCCAGTACTGTGAGAAAGACCTAAGCCTTATAGCCTGTGATGCCCTAATTTTCAGCAGTGAACTGATGGGCCCCAGGAAAGGACTGGACATCCCTGATTTCAGAGGATAAAGTTGGGGGCAGTTTTGGTTAAGTGCAAAGAGGCCAAACTTTGGAGTTAGAACTAGGTTTGAATTTTAGCTCAGATACTAATTAGCAGTGTAACCCAAGGCAACTGATTAAACCTCTCTGAGCTTCAGTGTCTTTGTGTAAAATGCATTAAGAGTAATGAATGCCATACAGAGTTGTGGAATAATGAAGTTTAGACTAAGGTAAATGTCCTGTGATATATGCTGGGTGTGCTTAACGGTTGATGCAAGGTAAGAGGTGGGGTGGGGGATACATTCCAAAGGGAACGGGATGTGAAAAAGCTCTGAGATAAGAGAGACATTATGTCCCATCTGAAAAACAGAAAGGTGGTGGTACATGATCTGAGCAAGTAAGCAAGGAGGAGACTGATAGGAGGTGATGCTGGAGAGGCAGGAAAAGTGAAACATGCAGGGACCTAGAGCAATGAGAAACCAGAAAACAGTTTCAAGCAGGGAGTAACACAATTCACGTTTCACTTTGCTTTTAAAAATTTTTATATTATTTGGCCGTACCCCATAGCATGTGAGATCTTAGTTCCCCAACCAGGGATCGAACCTGTGCCCCCTGCAGTGGAAGCGTGGAGTCTTAACCACTGGAACGCCAGGGAAGTCCCTCACTTTGTTTTTCATGTGTAACATGCCAGGTGTTTCACGATTCATGAACTGGGTTAGGTTTTTGAATTCAGATCTGCCTGACTTCAGAGTTTCACCCTTTTCCTGTAAACCACCCTACCACTCCCAGCATAGGTCAACTTACCTAGGTACACATTTGTCCTTTAATAAGGACTTTTAATACCTAATCCACCAGCTGTGTAAACTCTGGTAAATTACTTAACCTTGCTACATGTCATTGCCCACATCTCTAAGACTGTTGTGAAAATTAAATGTGTTGTAACTGTTTGGCACGAGGTACATACTCAATATCTATTAGCTGCAACAATCATAATTATCGTCTAGCCTTAGAGATAGGGTGAGGGCAAATATAAGACACTTTAGGAAGCTGATGAAGGACCTGTTTTGTGAGAGGTGCTTCTTTCTGTGTCTCTCAGTTGAATTCTACCAAGCAAGCTGTTCCAACAGGGCAGAAAGTCAAGAGATACATGTCCTAATCTCACCTCTACTGAAAATTCATTTCACCTCTATTTCACCTCTGATTCTCAATTTCCCCATCTGTAATGGGGGTTGGAGATTTTAGTACGAGTCTCTCTTTGGGATGCTGTGAGGTGAAAATGAGCTAAAGGGTGGGGGATACTTTCTTTCTAAGAGCTCTTAGAAAGAAAATGACAACATAAATTTAAGGAAGCTGGTGTCATTTTTAATGTTGTGTTTGAAAGGAGATGGATTTACACTGTGAATTACCCTTTATAATTTGCTTTGTAACAGCAATATGATATGGCCCTGAAGAAGTCAAGATATAGGTGGCCTCCCTGGTATTAGTAAAGCTGAAGAAATATCCGTTAAGATAAGTTCCCCAAGGCAAAAAAGCCATTAGCTTTTCGAGCCAGGAAGAATCTAAATATCTTCCTCAGAACTCAGGATAATCATTCATAAATTTCCTCCGCTGTGTTGCTGTGACTCGGAGGCAAGAATGCATGGTATCCATTTTATAAGATGAGCGGCTGACTTGCCTAGGGTCACACAGTTAAGTCAGCAGTGGTTAGAATCTATTATTTCCTGTTTTGGAGTTCAGAATCAGAACTTACTAGACTTAATTGATATCCCAGCTTGGATTTTTAATTCACTGGACCTTTCTATTAAGCTGTATCACAAACCATCATGGCAGAATAATTCTGAGATTTCTTCCCACTTAACCTGTCAGTCCAAGCCATTTATGTGATGAGCTTGCTGTTTGCCAGTTATGCTGCTATTTTAATGATCTGCAAATACGTGCCTCAGACCAGAGCCAGCTTAACACTAAGTTGTGAAAGAGGCCAAACTTGCTTTGCTGCTCAGGAACCCAAAGCCCTAGGTACTCATGGCCTCCTTTTTTTTTTTTTTTTAAGATTTTATTTTTAAAAACGATTTTAGATTCACAGCAAAATTAACAGAAAGATACAGAGATTTTTTCCCTATGCCCCCACATGTGCATAGCCGCCCCCATTATCAACAACCCCCATGGAGTGGTACACATTGCAATCGATGAACCTAGGTTGACACATCATAATCAGCCAAAGCCCATAGTTTACATCAGGGTTCATCTTGGGGTTGTGTATTCTGTGAGTTTGGACAAATGTATGATGTGTATCCATCATTATAGTATTATACAGAATATTTTCACTATCCTAAAATTCCTCTGTGCTACATTGGGCAAATTCTATTTTTTTTTAACATCTTTTTTGGAGTATAACTGCTTTACAATGGTGCGTTACTTTCTGCTGTGTAACAAAGTGAATCAGCTATACATATACATATATCCCCATATCCCCTCCCTCTTGCGTCTACCTCCCACCCTCCCTATCCCACCCCTCTAGACGGACACAAAGCACCGGGCTGACCTCCCTGTGCTATGCGGCTGCTTCCCACTAGCAATCGGTTTTACATTTGGTAGTGTATATATGTCCATGCCACTCCCTTACTTCATCCCAGCTTACCCTTCCCCCCACCCCCTGTCCTCAAGTCCATTCTCTACATCTGCGTCTTTATTCCTGTCCTGCCCCAAGGTTCATCAGGCCATTTCTTTTTAGGTTCCATATATATGTGTTAGCATACGGTATTTGTTTTTCTCTTTCTGATTTACTTCACCCCGTATGACAGACTCTAGGTCAACCCATCTCCTACAAATAACTCAATTTCGTTTCTTTTTATGGCTGAGTAATATTGCATTGTATACATGTACCACATCTTCTTTATCCATTCATCTGTCGATGGACACGTAGGTTGCTTCCATGTCCTGTCTATTGTAAATAGTGCTGCAATGAACATTGTAGTACATAACTGTTTTTGAATTATGGTTTACTCAGGGTATACACCCAGTAGTGGGATTGCTGGGTCATATGGTACTTTTATTTTCAGTTTTTTAAGGAACCTTCATACTGTTCTCCATAGTGGCTATATCAATTTACATTCCCACCAACAGTGCAAGAGGGTTCCCTTTTCTCCACACCCTCTCCAGCATTTATTATTTGTAGATTTCTGATGATGGCCATTCTGACCAGTGTGAGGTGATACCTCATTGTGGTTTTGATTTGCATTTCTCTAATGAGTAGTGATGTTGAGCATCCTTTCATGTGTTTGTTGGCAATCTGTATATCTTCTTTGGAGAAATGTCTATTTAGGTCTTCTGCCCATTTTTGGATTGGGTTGTTTGTCCTTTTCATATTGGGCTGCATGAGCTCCTTCTGTATTTTGGAGATTAATCCTTTGTCTGTTGCTTCGTTTGCAAATATTTTCTCCCATTATGAAAGTTGTCTTTTCATCTTGTTTATTGTTTCCTTTGCTGTGCAAAAGGTTTTAATTTTCAATAGGTCCCATTTGTTTATTTTTGTTTTTATTTCCATTTCTTTAGGAGGTGGGTCAAAAAAGATATTGCTGTCATTTATGTCATGGAGTGTTCTGCCTATGTTTTCCTCTCAGAGTTTTATAGTGTCTGGCCTTACATTTAGGTCTTTAATACATTTTGAGTTTATTTTTGTGTATGGTGTTAGGAAGTATTCTAATTTCATTCTTTTACATGTAGCTGTCCAGTTTTCCCAGCACCACTTATTGAAGAGCCTGTCTTTTCTCCATTGTATATTCTTGCCTCCTTTATCAAAGATAAGGTGACCATATATACATGGGTTTATCTCTGGGCTTTCTATCCTGTTCCACTGATCTATATTTCTGTTTTTGGGCCAGTACCATACTATCTTCATTACTGTACCTTTGTAGTATAGTCTGAAGTCAGGGAGCCTGATTCCTCCAGCTCCGTTTTGCTTTCTCAACATTGCTTTGGCTATTCGGGGTCTTCTGTGTTCCCATACAAATTGTGAAATTTTTTGTTCTAGTTCTGTGAAAAATGCCATTTGGTAGTTTGACAGGGATTGCATTGAATCTGTAGATTGCTTTGGGTAGTATAGTCATTTTCACAATATTGATTCTTCCAATCCAAGAACATGGTATGTCTCTCCATCTGTTCGTCTCATCTTGAATTTCTTTCATCAGTGTCTTATAGTTTTCTGCATACAGGTCTTTTGTCTCCTTAGGAAGGTTTATTCCTAGGTATTTTATTCTTTTTGTTGCAATGGTAAATGGGAGTTTCCTTAATTTCTCTTTCAGGTTTTTCATCATTAGGGTATAGGAATGCAAGAGATTTCTGTGCATTAATCATGTATCCTGCTACTCTACCAAATTCATTGATTAGCTCTAGTAGTTTTCTGGTAGCATCTTTAGGATTCTCTATGTATAGTATCAGGTCACCTGCAAACAGTGACAGCTTTACTTCTTCTTTTCTGATTTGGATTCCTTTTATTATACTTTTCTTTTCTGATTGCTGCGGCTAAAACTTCCAAAGCTATGTTGAATAACAGTGGTGAGAGTGGGCAACCTTGTCTTGTTCCTGATCTTAGAGGAAATGGTTTCAGTTTTTCACCACTGACAATGATGTTGGCTGTGGGTTTGTCATATATGGCCTTTATAATGTTGAGGTAGGTCCCCTCTATGCCTACTTTTTGGAGAGTTTTTATCATAAATCGGTGTTGAATTTTATCAAAAGCCTTTTCTGCATCTGTTGAGATGATTATATGGTTTTTCTCCTTCAATTTGTTAATATTCTGTATCACATTGATTGATTTGCGTATATTGAAGAATCCTTGCATTCCTGGGATAAAACCCACTTGATCATGGTGTTTGATCCTTTTAATGTGCTGTTGGATTCTGTTTACTAGTATTTTGTTGAGGATTTTTGCATCACTATTCATCAGTGATATTGGCCTGTAGTGTCTTTCTTTGTGACAGCTTTGTCTGGTTTTGGTTTCAGCGTGATGGGGGCCTTGTAGAATGAGTTTGGGAGTTTCCTCCCTCTGCTATATTTTGGAAGAGTTTGAGAAGGATAGGTGTTAGCTCTTCTCTAAATGTTTGATAGAATTCGCCTGTGAAGCCATCTGGTCCTGGGCTTTGGTTTGTTGGAAGATTTCTAATCACGGTTTTAATTTCAGTGCTTGTGATTGGTCTGTTCATATTCTCTATTTCTTCCTGGTTCAGTCTCAGAAGGGTGTGCTTTTCTAAGAATTTTTCCATTTCTTCCACGTTGTCCATTTTATTGGCAAAGAGTTGCTTGTAGTAATCTCTCATGATCCTTTGTATTTCTGCATTGTCAGTTGTTACTTCTCTTTTTTCATTTCTAATTCCATTGACTTGAGTCTTCTCCCTTTTTTTCTTTATGAGTCTGGCTAATGTTTTATCAATTTTGTTTGTCTTCTCAAAGAACAAGCTTTTAGTTTTATTGATCTTTGCTATTGTTTCCTTTATTTCTTTTTCATTGATTTCTGATCTGATCTTTATGATTTCTTTCCTTCTGCTAGCTTTGGGGATTTTTTGTTCCTCTTTCTCTAATTGCTTTAGGTGTAAGGTTAGATTGTTTATTTGAGATTTTTCTTGTTTCTTGAGGTAGAATTGCAATGCTATAAACTTCCCCCTTAGAACTGCTTTTGCTGCATCCCATAGGTTTTGTGTCATTATGTTTTCATTGCCATTTGTTTCAAGGTATTTTTTTATTTCCTCTTTGATTTCTTCAGTGATCTTTTGGTTATTTAGTAGTGTATTGTGTAGCCTCCATGTGTTTGTATTTTTTACAGATTTTTTCCTCTAATTGATATCTAGTCTCATATCATTATGGTCGGAAAACCTGGCCTCCTTTTATCAAGGTCTGCTGTAGTTATTTCCCCCCCTCCCTTTTACCTCACAGTTTACCTTTCCCATGTTCTGTTTCCAGTACCTGTGAAAGTTGAATTCTTCTTAATCTGTTATCAGAGGTAATAGACATTTAGTTGAACTATCACAAGAATTTTTTGGGTCCCAGATTTTCATACGTATGGATTATTTCATCTTTATTTTTGTGTCTCCTATAGATTCACGTTCTAAAAAAAAAATGTAGCTATCAAACCAACTGCATATATTAAGTAATAATTAATCTGTTTTCCCATTTTTAATTAACCTGGGACTTAAACAGCTGCCAGATCGAGCTCCTTATCAGTATGAGATATAAGCAGTGTGACCACACTGAGATGATTATATCCAGTGAAAATCAAGGAAATTTCCAACCTTGCCATATGCGTATGGAGAACTTCAATTAGGCGTTAAAAATAGCAAAAATTTGCTCTTGAAAATCTATGTTCCTCTTTTTTAAAATACTTCTTTTTATGAGAGCTAGGCTAAGAACTGCTGACTTAACCCAAGTCATAGCTCTTGGGTTAAATTTTAGAGTAAAAATTCTTAGGAGTTCTCAAGATCTAGCAGGATGATACTTTTTTTTAGTCTCAGCATCTTAGCTGAGTGTTCAAGAAGCAGTTTACCATAATGCACAAATATTTGCTTGTAACTGATAAGTGGCAGGAATTAATAGGCCCAAGAGAAATAAGTTTCTGCCCTTTGCCTCAATGAAATGACAATGCAGGGAGAGCAGACTTTAAGCATTCCTTATTTAGGAGTATTTTCTGGTTTCTAACCTCCACCACTGAAAAAATGTGGAACAAAATCTATGACCAAAGAAAATAATGAGGAAAATGAAGAATACAGCTAGTTTGCCTATAGAAGAGTTTAGTCATTGTTTATCAAGAAAGAACCATGGTGCCTTCCTCTGAAAACTCTTCCATTGTGCTTTATAAGAGGTTTAATTTCATTCTTGGCTAGGATTTCATTTAGCATTGCTACAAGAAATATTCATGTGACTTTTTTTCTATCTTGTCAATTAATTTGCAGAGAGACAATCTTTTCTACCTGAAGCTTGATATATGAGAATTGAAACACTATCATATCCCAACACTGGTTGATCCTTTCAGATTTATTATCCAGATATATCATATTGCATCATATCACATCACACTGTGACTCAAAAATAGCTTTTTCAGTAAGTAAAGACTAGGCTCTTCAGCCTGACTTAGGAGATGGAGTATAATTAAACCTTACCTCATGCCCTTTAATTTGTAGTTAACTTTCAAGGATTAATTTAAGTGCTACTTCTTCCAAGAAGACTTAGCTGCTGGCACTAGCTGGACATGAATGCTTTTTTCTGTGAACCCTTATGTCATTTTGAAATTCTCTTATATGCTGCCTTAAATCAGAGCCATGTACTTATTTTATTTCTCACCATAGATGATGGACTCTTTGAAGTGAGGGCCTTTTTACAAGTTTATATTCACAAAGGGCCTAAATTAGAGCTTTACAGAGAGGGAGTCCTAGATTACATGTACTGATAGAGTGAGTGAATGAATTCAGTCCTTAGTTCTCAACATTGGGGAATCAAAATACATATTTCTCTTAGTGTTCAGTGTATTGTGAGCCAATGACTTGGGCCATAAGACATTTGGAAAAAATGATCTGACTCTGTTGGAAATGGAGATGGGGCTAATGAGGGCATTTAAAATTTTTTTGTTTTGTTTAATAAAAAAACTTGCCAAAAACAGTGGGAAGGAGAGAGAAAAGTTTCCATGGCAACCTCCAACGCTGTACCTCTGAAGATTCAGTTTATACACTTAAAAAAATGTGCCTTCATTTATTCTTCCCATGGAGACTGGGACTTAGTTAGCTGGTAAAAAGTTTTATGGAGGAGGTTTTAATGATACCTGTCAATTTAGGGAAAGGTAAATAGGAGAGAAACTTTATCATTGCTGGTGAAATGTACTCAGACTTCTGCACTCTTTGATTTACCAGAATAAATGTATATGAGTGATGGGGGTAGGTGAGGTGGGGCTCATACCTAGTCCAGAAGGAAGATGACTAGGCTGACCTGATACAATGTCTGTCCACATTGCACACCTCATCACACTCTTAGCTGAAAACAAAAGAAACCGTAGTAAAATAGAGTTATATGGATCATCAAATGCAACTATTTGGGGGTGTAGGAAATCTATGAATTCAATAAATCAACAGATTTTTATCAAGAGAGGCAGGGGGATAAAGCCTGAAGTTAAAGTTAATTAAAAATCTTAACTGCTCTGACATTTGGTAAGCATATGGAATTGAAGAAGTTACCTAATTTTCCACAAGCCTATGTTTGCTCATGTGTATAGCAAGGGCAGTACCTACCCCAGTGGGGGTTTTGTGACATTTGAAAGGTCAGCACAGGACATGGCATACACTAAGAACTCAGAAAATGTTAGATGATGGTGGTGATGGTGATGGTGGTGACAGTGATGGTGACAGTGTTAGTAGTGATGTGGTGATGATGATGATTTCCTTCTGTGAATAGCACGATGTCACACATCTAGAATTCAACAAATAAACTCTTACATAGGAATTGGCCCCAAGGAGATTGTGATTTAACCTGGGATATGCAACAGTCACATGTTGCAAGTTAAATAGTAATACAGTCCAAACTGCTTAAGACAACATCAAGGCCCCTGATTCTGTCTCCTACCACCCCTCTCCTGTTCATCTCCTGCTACGATTCCCAACACAAGTTGATATCAACACACGAGCCATACCAATTACTGTCCACCCTCTGAGCCCATCAGCACCCAGCGATCATTCCTCCTCCCTTTACACATGTCACTTCTCCTTGGCGTGCCCTTCCCCTCTTCATCTACTTGCTGACCCATCCTTCAGGCCTCAGCTTCTTTGAAACTGACCCTAAATACAAGGGGCACTTGTATTTATGTCTTTTAGGAAGCATTTCTTTCCATCAACATTTACGATGCATGTGCCAGCCAGTGAGATAGGCACTGGGATACAAAGCCTAAGAAATCATGAGATCTACCCTAAGGACTTTTTGTTTTGGTTTTTACTATTTTACTTGCCCTTAACAGACTGTTGTCACATTTCTTTATCCCTTTTATCTTACACTAAAGGCTGAGTATAAGGTCTGACATGTAATAGATAATAAAGGTTGATAGGATAAAATAAACAGATGGAGGCATATAGTGCAGAGAGCACTTAAACCAAAGAAACTGTCAGTGGTAGGAAGAAAGGAGAATTCTTATTATTTAAATAAGTTAGGTGGTAGGAGCTGGAAGTTAGGTAGACAGAGACCCTGATTCCAACAAGGTTGTACTCATTTTGAAGGGATGATTGCTAGGATACTTCTTTCTCACAAACAAGTGGGCACACTAAATCTGTGTTGCCTCATTTAATCTTATAAGCATATTGGGAAAAGGGGCACAAGCCAGTGGCTGCAGAGGGACAGTTATTGCATGTATTTGAGTGTGTCTTGATTCTCTTTCAAAGCCAATTTTGTTTTAGAATATTCATTGTTTTTATAATCATGTAGAAGTTATTCCTCTATTTGTGTAGGCCATGTAGGAGTGAATAAAATTAAAAGTCACTATTTTTATGCCCAGTAAGTGATTGAATTGCACTTTAAACAAGGGTAAGCCTCCTAAGTAGAGAGACATGACCCAAGGTCGGGTCCCAGTATTTGAAACACCAGATGTCTGTCTGTCTGGGGAGAAAGTCTCCTACAGAGAGGAGAAGGTCTTACATCTTTGATTTTTTTTCCCCCTTGGGTGATGTTTGTTTATTTCTTTCTTGTTCATTTGTACAAAAATATTTATTGAGCCTCCAGGCTGTTTAAGGCACCATGCTAGGCTCTCAGGCTGAAGTGGGGCTAGATCAAATCTGTACAGAGATATTTAATGTAGATGATCAGAATTTCTAAAAGAGGATAATAGCAGATATAGGCCTAGTCCCCAGTGTATACCCTGCCACAAAAATCTATTCCCCACCCATCTTTTCCAACCCCCAAAGCAATTTGACACCAAAGTGGTGACCTATTTTGAACCTGAGTAGTTGGATGCATTTACCATTCTACAAAACTCTGTGTGAAAAAAGTATTCTGTTGATTAGAGTTGTGAGAAACTCTTCCTGGCAGCCAGGAGTCAAAATAATGACATCCCTTTTTTTTTTTTTTTTTTGGTCTCCACTACTAGACAGAAGAAAAAAAAAAAAAATCATTTTCTTTTCTCCCTTCCTCAGCAAAGCTGGTGAAGGAGGCCTGTCATTTGCTATAAACAGAACTCCTTCACTCCATTCTCAAGGAATCTTAACAAGTGTCATCTAAGAAGGGCCTAAGGAATGAAACTCCAGGAAGCTGCTAGAGGCAAAAGCACCACGCTCCTCACTGCAGAGCTGGCACCAAAATCCCACCCAGCTCAGGGGAGTTACTGCCATTGGAAATGTAGACTAGCATACCTCACTTTCTCAAAAGCAGGTATAGGGCTGACTATTAAATCCACAAGGAGACACTTTTGTCATAACAATTGACCAACTGCCACATGGACATAGATGTTAAAGGAAACATTCTTCCCACCAGGTTACTTGGTTGATCGAAGTTATCAAAATGGCACTACTAGGGACAAAGGGCTGAGACTTGGTGATAGAACTTTTTGTTGTAAATTAATTTAACCTCCAAATACAACTGGCATTTCATTTTTTAAAAAAATGTCTTTCATATGCTCTTTTTACTGAAGATTACTGTACTTGATCCCCAGAAGAACTGATGATCATCAGGACACAAAAGTTCATGAAGGGCTTCCCTGGTGGCGCAGTGGTTGAGAGTCTGCCTGCTGATGCAGGGGACGCGGGTTCGTGCCCCGATCCGGGAGGATCCCACATGCCGCGGAGTGGCTGGGCCCATGAGCCGTGGCCGCTGAGCCTGCGCGTCCGGAGCTTGTGCTCCGCAACGGGAGAGGCCACAACAGTGAGAGGCCTGTGTACCGCAAAAAAAAAAAAGTTCATGGAAGGGAAGTTGCCCAGGGTTATCGAGTTAGGAAGTGCTGGAGCTGGAACTCTCCCCTACATCCTTTATATTCTAGGACTCCTGCTCTTTTCATGCCTGTCCAGATGTGTTGACTTATGAATGTAATACTGCTTATAACCTGTTATTGGTTTGAAGAGTTTCCAGCAGGGCTTCTTAGAATCAGGGGGGATATTTAATACTACTGATGAAGAGTTAAGCATGATTGAAGACCATGTAGCAGAGATGAGCTGATTTTTTTAAGACCATGTAGCAGAGACGAGCTGATTTGATCATGGGATACAACAAACCCAGGAATTTTACCTTCAGTAATGGTGCTTCTAAAATGAGGTATGATGGGTTTGGCATGTGACTATGAAATAATCATACCCTTTATTGTGTGTTTCCCAAATCATTTTACTTTATTAATGGTTGTACTTTCAAATGTTGAGTTTTTACATTGTTATTAATATAGTATGATTTTTAAATTACTACTCTAAAAAAATATTTACTGTTGGCCCTTCTCATATCAACTGCTCTTGCCATGGATTTTAGACCATCTCCAAAACTGTCTTTCAAACTGGCAAAACACCATCCAAAAGACTCTCATTTTTACAATCAATGCTAATTGTTGCCAGTGGAACCATGTTTCATGTTTAGTCCAGATAATATTGACGTGTGGTCTAATTCAATAGAAATGGAAAAATATTTTTTATCTTTTATATTCAATATGTTTTACTTGGCTTTGGTGAAATAATAAAGGAAAAATTGGTGGGGAGCTTAAAATTTCAATGGGAGAGGAAAGTATACAAACAACTAATGAAAATATAAGGCTGAATGAAATACATTTTGTCTTATAGATAAATATATTGCTGTGGGAGCAAAAGTGAAAAAGCAATTAAACTTGACAGGAAGACTGGGGGAAAGTTTCACAGAAGTATGATGTCTGAGCTGGGCTTTCATGGATGAGTTGGATTTTCTTCTATATAGGAGTGGATGTGGGGGGCACTCTGGGCTGAGAGAATATCAAGGGCAGGCAGAGGTAGAGGACTGTGAAAGTATGTTTAGGAAACCACACGTGGTTAAGAGAATTTGAAATATGAGTAGAGAATTGGAATAAAAGTGAGGAATGTCAGGGCATGAAACAGGGCAACAGTAGTAGGGATATTTAGATACATAGCTTTGCCAGATTTCGCAAATAAAAATACAGAATGATCAGTTAAATTAGAATTTCCGCTAAACAAGTACTTTTTTAGTAGACGTATATCAGAAATATTGGATAGAGCATACACAAGTCAAAAATTATTTGTTGTTTATCTAAAATTCAGATTTAGCTACCCATCCTGTATTTTATCAGACAACACTATGGGTGGAAGGGGAATTAAGGGAGCTGCAGGTGGAGGGTAAGGAAATGACACAGGAGGGACACTATGACATTTTAGTTTGATGAGTTAAAATTTCACACCTGGGCGTCACCCCCCTTATCTTTCTCAAAATGTGTAACAACAAGAATGGAGGAGCCTGGTAGCTCAGAGGAAGCTGGTCTGTTTGATATTACGCAATTCTAAGGGCAAATTCAGAACGTGGCAACCTCTCAATTGCATTTGAATGCCACCAGAGAGCAATCAGTGCCACTAAATATTCAGGTGGACAAAATGTCTTGGCCAGTTGACATCAGCCAGCATCTCTTCTTGATCACTCCAGGTACCCCAGTGCTTACACAGTGGATTATGAATTAGGTAACCACACTGACAGAGTCAAAGCTAAGTATAGACCCAATAGCAGGTGTTTCTTCTCATAAGGCTGTTATTTATGTGTCTCCAATAAGTAGAATATATGGATTCAAGAACTTAGAGGTAGAAGTAGAGTGGCCCTGCTCATGGTCACTCTCAGAGACCCATCTAGGTAATTTCTGTTTTCTGTCCCCAAACTTTAGGCTCTGTGGGTCTAAGCAAGGGTCAGCAGCCCAGGGCCAATGTACCAAATCCTACCCTCAGCCTGTTTTTTCATAGCTCTATGAGCTAAGAATAGTTTTTACATTTTTAAAGGGTTATATATTTAAAAAGAGAAATATGTGACAGATACTAAATGGGGCCTTAAAGGCCTAAAATATTGACTCTTGGACCCTTTAAAGAAGAAGTTTGCTGATCCTTGATCTAAAGGTCCTGAGTCCCAGAGAGGAACAATACTTCTTCTAGTGGATACGGTAAGAGTTCCACTAAACTTAAAGTTACAACTGCCACTAGATTGGATACCTTGTGCTTGTAGGTCAGCAGGCAAAGTGGAGTGATTGACCTTGATTATCATGAAGAGATAGAGTTGTTGCTACATATTTTTGGCAGTTGCTGGGGCATCTCTTGTCAGTCTCATGCACATTTTATACTGGAATGTGCAGGTGCAACCATGTTCTGAGAAGAGCATGGTAACCACAGACTCAGATCGCTCATAGATGGGGGCCTCCCTGCCGGGCAAGCTAGCAGTCCAGTGGAAGTGCTGGATGAGCCAGCAGGGGAATCCAGCATGAGTGATGGAGAAAGGAGATGATAAGTTTCAGTTCCAGCCATGGGATCAACAGCAGCAGCACTAACCCTTCTCTTATAAACTTTCCTTGACATTGTGACCAATTGGAATCCTGGATGAACATTGTCTGGAGAGAGTGAAATTCATGTGAGAAGCGAGTGGATCTGAGTGGTGCAAGGGGTGGATCGTGGTAGATGCTGTTAGTGCTTCACCCAGTTATCATTTACCAGGCCGGTGTACCTACCTGATGGTGGCTTGATCACAGCTGCCACTTCTCCTGAGAATTGCCCTTGGTGGTACAGGAGCTGCCTCACCTGGGGAGTTACATCCCCCCCCCCCACTCTTCTTCCCAGGAGCAGCTTATTGATAATGATTAATGACATGAGGGAACAAAAGGCCATTTATCCTGCTACAAATTGGAACCAGCTCTGTAGTGCACCTAATTCTCCAGGGCTCCTTATGGCATTGAGCTGAAGCTAGTCTCTAGCTGAGCCCACATTCTTGTTTTGCTTTGGTTTGGTTTCCCCTTATCCTGTACTGCTTACCTCATTTCCTTCTCTTAAAAGGACTCCCTCAGTAAATCAATTTCACACAAATTCTTGTTTTAGGTTTTGCTTCTAGGGCCCTGAACTAAGGCTAAGTCCTATATGATCTGATCACTGCATACCTGGCTAATAATTTCACACTACTTTTTCTCCTATGTATTTGATTCCAGCAGTGCTGGCCTCCTTGCTGTTTCTTGATATGCTAAAGCATCTTCCAATTTTAGGGTATTTATACTTATTCTTCTTTCCACCTTAAACTCTATTCTCTTAATGTCAACTAAGCTCACTCCCCCACTTCCTATCTATATCTGTATATCTATATCTACACCTACACCTACACCTACATCTACATCTACATCTATATCTATATCTATATCTATCTATGTCTATATCATCTGTTTATTATTTTGGCCATGGTGGTAGATACCCAATTAATTTTATGCCTGTCAGTATCCATGCCTTTGAATAGTTCCCTCCTAAAATGAGTCTGGGTTTCATCCTGTGACTGGCCTTGATCGATTGGACACCAACACACTGACGCAAGCAGCAACCTCTTAAGTGCTGAAACATTGAAATTTATCCTTTCGAATGCTGCTACCAGCATATTTAAAGCTTGGGCTGGTCTGCTGAAGAGACCATGTAGAGGCGTACCAAGGTTCTCTGGCTGACAACCCCAGATAACCAACAGATGTGTGACTGGGGCCACATAGGACCATCCAGCTCCAGTCGAGCTGCCACGTGATTACAGCTTCATGGGGGACTCCAGGAGTGACCAGCCGAAAGCTGCGCAGGCGAACCCAGCCCAAACTGCAGAATCTTGAGCAAACAAATGGCTGTTACTTTAAGCCTCTGATTTTGGGAAGTTTGGTTACATAGCAATAGATAACTGATAGAGCTGTAGCATACTTATTTGGAAAATATATATTCCTTATGTGATCATTCCCAGCACCTCTACTGCAGCAACCCTAACCCTAGCCGGTGTCATCTGTCATTTACTTCTCTCCATAATCTAATTACCTAGGAAATCAAGTGATTTGCTGCAGATTCTGACTTGCAGCCAGATTCTTTCACACCTCTCTTTCCTTAGTTTCCTGAGGGATCTTAACTATCTTCATTCTACCTTTTTGTCCCCCGCTGCATATCTTTTCCCTTGATCTTGTGTTATTTCTCAAGTTTCTTCCAGCTGTGTTGACCATACAGAGTTAAAAGACACTCAACGGTCAGAGGAGTAACTAGCTAAACTCTTCTAGTCCAGATGTTTTATCTTTAAAATGGGGAGGTTGGGATGCATTTATGTTCTTGGTCATCCTCAACCAGGTTCAATATTTAGTCTTTAACCCATCTGGTAATTTTCCTATCTTTTCTATTTCTGCATTGCTTTTTCTTGAAGTCCATCCAGTTAAACTTTAATTTCATGGGTATAGTGTTCTGTTTGTTTAAGTGGAAATAAATGAGCTCCAGAGCTATTAGACATAATTTTGAGCTCTGGTTCTTCAGGATTCAAAGTTGTTATACAAGGCTTTTTACTAACATAGCTGAGCCCCAGTTTTTCAATTTATATAATGATATTTTCCTTCGTAGATTTGTTGGTAGGATGCAATAATGAAAATATAGAGTTCCTTGGGCAGCTCCTATAAGACAGGGTAGGCAATAAATAAATGGTAATCATTATCGTCATGATTAATAATAATTTATAACAAGGTGACTCTCTCTCAAGCACATTCTTCCAGCTAAGTCTGAATTTATTGATCTATACTGATACATTTTGAAAAAGTGTTTATGATTTATTTCTCTGATGTTTTATGGAAATTGAATGCACTGGAGAACTAATGATAATAATTCCTAGTAATTATTGAGCACACATCACATGACAGGCACCATTCTAAACATTTTACATATATTAACTTGTTGAATAGTCACAAGAACCCTGCTAGAGAACATACTATTTTTCTCCCTCTTTTACAGTAGAGAACACTAGATGTGAAAAGTTCAAGTAACTTGCTAAAGGCAGCTCAGCTGGTAGGGGCAGAACCAGAATCTTACCCAAGTGAATGTAGTTCCAAATCTATACTCGTAAACACCATTCAGCTATGTACTCCTGCCTTTCCAGGATTCATTAACGTGAGAGATCGATGGATTACTTCTGCCACAAACACCAAATTTCTTATTAAAGTTGTTTTTTTCTTTGTCCTGCACACAGACTTTCATTTATCATTTATACTGTTTTTATTCTGATTTCAGCTCAATGGGTAATCACCTTTTTCTCAACATCCATGACTAATCTTACCCTGTGGAAAATGAAATCCATCCCTGCCTTCTCATCTCTCTCAAAGACAGGAGGAAACATCTGTCATTAGAGAAGTCTTTCTACTTGAATTATAGAATTGAGAGTACCTTAGAGATCATCACCTAACCTTCTTCCTAAATGTGCAAAGAAACTGAGTCCAAGAATGATTTTCTTAATGTCATTATTTTATTCAGTCATTCATTCTTCCATTCAACAATGGCTGAATTCTCCTAAGAACCAGTTTATACTTTACGCTAAAACAAATTGCTTCCCCTAGAGTTGCGGGGAACCTCAGTTGATACCTAGGAGTTGAGGGCAACCGAGAGCTCACAATCAAACACTAAGAGGACTGTCAGGTTGCCATGATTTCTAAAATACTGATGTCACATTTTAAACAAAATGACTCAAGGAACCTTCCCCAAGCATTGTTGGTTTCCCTCCTCTAAGTTGTTTTAAGGCCCTGAGTTGTATCGTATTTCTAACAAAACATTTTTACTCAAATCTTAGTTTTTTTAAAAGGACATATGTCAACTCATCATACTCTCAGGGCAAAGTCACTTCTCACTTTGATCTGTTCAGTCATTTATATTGAGTTTTTAAAATGTATGCCATTTTAGTTAACCTGTTCTGTACTTGAAATTGCTTTTCAGAAGAAGGAATAAGTGACCATTTCAAACTGAGGAAGAACAATTTCATTTTAAACAATTCTCCACAGGTCAGATCATTTCAGAACTCCTGGAATCCAGTTGCCTGTCATTACTACAGTTAGTTGAAATTCTCCATAGAGGAGTTTCTACCCATGACATAATGGGAGGGACTATAAGGTTACAGACATATCACTTTCTTTTTCCCAATACAAAACATTTATTTGCCTGCAGTTTAAAATTTTGAAGTTATTTTTCAAGATCCATCATCCTTGGTTTGCCTGTAACAGAGTTGTTATGGGCATATCATGGGATAATTTAGTGCTATCAAGGCATTCTTACTGTGTAACGATACATGCTGGGGATTACTGTGTACTGGGGATTGTGCTAGGTGTCTGAGATACAGAGATGAAAACAAGGCAAAGGGTTAAATAGAGTGAAGAGAACTAAACATTTTGGATCATTTACTACGGGGGTCAGACATGGTGTTGGACCCTCTGTATATGCCAGCTCATTTAACTTTTTGACACTGTGGTGTATGTATCCTTCTGATTTTTCAGATACAGAAACTGAGGCTCAAAGATGCCAACAAAACTAAGCTAAGATCATTCAGCTTAATAAATATGGTGGAGGAGAAATAAAATATCATGTAATATAAGTTTATGGGTCTGAATTCTAAAATAAAATTATAAACAAATGATCTAGGAACTTAGGAAAACACAAATTGTTCTTTCTGGGGTATTGTTCCAAGGTAATATTTTAGTTGGGCTTTGGGAGTTGTATGAGAAAGAGGTGGGACTAGTGGACTTTCTGATTGAAGAAATGGAATAAAGAAGTTCTTGAAAAGACAAAAGTGCACGAGACAGGGAGTAGTTAGGCGTTTCTAAGGTACAGAATATGTTGCAGAGCAGAGTGGGTGTAATAGATGCTGTTAATGTATCAACCCACATCCTTAAGTTTACCTTTGCTTTCACCGGAAGCTGTTGTAGACAATTTCCCAGTTTAAACACTTGAGACTCTTTGCTTCTCCACCTGGGGACTTTGTCTGGCAGCAGAGGCATTTGCTCAACTGAAGATCGGTGCAACTTGGGTGTGTTTGGGGGTTAACAACCCCAAGAGTGACCCTCAACCAATGGAAGAAGGGAGTCAGTGGTTAACGTTTTGGTCCCTTGGTGGGGAATCCTGAGGCCTACTCCCCACAGTTTCACAGGAGCCCTCCAGTAGAATTGAACTGAAGCTGCCTGGCTTTTTAATGCACACTTCAGGGTCTTTTCTCACTTCCCTGTCCTTCGTTCTTCCTTAGAGCATCTCCCAACTAAGTTACTTTTACCTGAGTCCTTGTTTCAGGGTCTGCTTTGTGAATGAGTGGGACCCACAATAAGAGGGCAGGGAAAGTGGAAAGCAGAGGAAGAGGTAGGTAGGTGTACCTCCTTGGATGCTAAGAGACATGGACTTTAACTTGAAGGAGATGGGAAGTCACTAAAGGCTTTAAAGAGGAAAATAATATCAGATTTTAATTTAGAAAGATCACTCAAGCTGTGTGGTATAGGATGCAGTGGAAAGGTTAAGGTTGACCAGGGAGACTATATGGGGAATTTTTGCAGTCATCCAGTGGGCCTCAGTTTGAGCCATCGGTGTAAGATTGATGACAGATTGAGACTTTAAAGGTAGTATATAAAATGGGGTTAGTACATGTATCAGTCAACATATCAGCAAGAAACAGATGTATATTCAAAATAGGCTAATTTAAAGAAGGTGTAATAAAGGACGACCTGTTTATAAAAATGTGTGCAGGATAAAGCAAAACCACAAAAGATTGTATCCCAAGGCAGGTCAAAGCAGAGGAACTTATACTACCCTAGGCCCAAAAGGATACTGCCCGAGGAATGGTCAGAGTGTAAAGGAGAGAGTAGTACAGACAAGGCCCCTGGAGAGGAGGGTTGACCAGTCCTGAGGCTGAACCGGTCCAAGGACACTCCACGGGGAGGAAGCTGGAGGAAGGAATGCCCGGACTTCTTTGTCTTCCCTGTGGTATCCTGATGGAGCTCTCCGCTGGCCAAACCAATTGGAAGCCAGACGGCACAGTCACATGTTGATGTAGACCATACAAATCAGCCACCTGGGACTGAGGCCAAGGAGGTCAAGGGTAAAGTGTGGATCTGGAAGGCAAAAGAAAGATAACACGCACTGTCCGGCAGCAGGACCTAGGGACTGGAAAGCAGAACAGAACGATTTAGGACAAGAATTAAAGGGAAAAGAAGGGAAGACCCTGCATGCCTCGCAAAGGCATTCTTAGTGGGCTCTGTAGTGGTCTCCCATGTAGGTAAAAGGTGGATAGTGCACGTGGGTGGGACAAGGCGGCACGAGCACTGGGAAGAAGTAGGCTGGCAAGAGTGTGAGGCTATGAGATGGTAGATGGGACCAATGTCATGACTTAGTCCAAGGATTGCTGGGTCTAGATGGCCCGAAACTGCTGCCTTGGACTAAGTCAAATGTCTCTAAAAGTTACATTTTTTTCTCTGAAAATTACGATTAGAAACGACACTTTCACAACCCACATGTCTACTACTCAGCTGTGACACACATGTGAACACACACACACACATACACTTGTGATGTTGGAAAATACATTGGTTTTGATAATATATCTATCAATATTAAACATCTGGTGACAGGTCCTAAGAAAGTAGAATATTCCTCTTCTTCATGGTTGCTTGAAGACCGGGAAACAGCCATCTGCAACTTTTTTGTGCTATTAATGTGAATAGTTCAACTGTATGTAGGTGGGAAACAGGACTAAAGTCATGCTGAAGGGGTTTCCGAGCAATCAGTGCAGTAGCAAAGACTCCTGCATTCCTGGGGAACAGAATCCATCAGAACCAGGTCTGTCTCACCTTGCATGACAGGCAGTGTGTCTGAGAAAAAGCCTTGGTCTTCGAGTTAGAGAAGCAGGGTTCAAGTCCTGACTTTACTTCTTACCTATGTGAGATTCAGCCGATTACACACACCTTCAATTTCTTATCTGTAGGATTCAGAAAATGAGTCTTGCTTACTTTTTGCAATTGCTATGGTAAGGCAATGTATGCAAAAGCATAACTGTTTACTTCATATTCCTATATAAAGAACTATAGTTTTAGTTTGTTATAACTTCCCACTGAAGGGAGAGAGTTCTGTGTTCCCATGACCTGACACTGTTATGAGCATGGGCTATTTGTTCAGATGGATTTGGATTTTAAGCCAGGCTCCTCCACTTATCAACTGTGCAAATCTAGGCAAGTTCCTTAAATTCCACTCAATTTCCATATCACTAAATTGAGAATAATATATTCATGTCACAGAATTATTGCAAGAGTAAATTAGATAACACACAGGAGGGAGTAGCATTCACCACAGATAGTGAACACTCTGCTAGTGGTAAATATTATACTTCATTAGCTGGGTTAGCTTCTTTTCTACTTCTCCCACCCCTCTTTCCCAGCTCTCCCTCCTCCCTTTCCTCCTCCTCCTGCCTGAGACTGAACCCTCAGGGATGCTAGGGTGACTATAATATGACCCTGGACCTAGAGATGTATCTAGAAACTTTACATATGTTGGTCCATTTTATCCTCACAAGAACTTTAGATATTTTCCCCATTTGACCCATGAGTAACCAAGGCTCAGAGAGGTTATGTAATTGCCACAGAGTCACACAGCTGATAATTGGCAATGCTAGAGTTTAAACATGGATTTGCTCATCTCCACAGTTCTTTCTACATCTCCATTCTGGCTCAAGCACAGTTAAATGTGGTAATGTAGTAAAAGAAAACACTTTGTAATATTTGAAGTGATACATAAATGTGAAATACTATTATTATTGCTATAAACTATGAAAATTATAACAATGACACTGCTGGCTTGGCTCAGAGGCCCTTAACACATAGTCTGACTCGCACTCATCAGGCAGGTGAGGCTGTTTGGTTCTATACTGACCAGCAGGGTGGACTCAGCAAAAACTACAAGGGGACTGTTCAGTCTTCCCTGTCTTTTCAGGCATAGGGAGGGAGAAGTAAGACACCCAGCAGTCTGTTTCCTCCTCACTGTGCAGTTAGTTGGGAACCAGCTGTGAGTGGCGGGGGAGTGGGTCCACATGTGACTCAGGGTGTGGTTTCCATTGACAGGCAAGGTGGTTTCCAGGAATCTCAATCCTGGAATAGTTAAGGAGAGTAACAATGGGAAGCATGCAGTATATCCAGCTTGATAACCAGGGTATGGGGATGGCCCATCGCCTGGGTCTACAAAAGCCATTTACTGAGCTGAGAACTTAGCTGAAATAACGATTTAAGGATCCAATTAGCATGACAGCTGGATTTTTAATTCTTTTTTTTTTTTTTAACTTCTTCACAAGTGAGCTGACTTCTAAAAGAACAATGACCTATTTTTAATCTCTCATGTTACTGGCAGAGGAAAAATTCCGGTTAAGGTGCGCTAGACTGTCATTGGTAGAGAAAATGAAGGAAGAAAATGGGAAATGTCTGAATAGAGATCCAACCAGGGATCTTTGATTAGTTTTCACCCCTTCTTGCCTGCCTTCCATCCCTCCTTTCTTCCTTCTTCTATTATTTCTCTTCCTTCCTTTTTCTATTGAGAAACAATAAGAAATGTTTTCAGGAGAGAGGTGATGTTTTTTCCTAAGACTAGGGGTGATACTAAAACTTCTTTGTGGTTAATTCAGAAGGCCCAGAGAAGGTCCATGTGATTAACTCTGTGACGTTCTTAGAAGTCTTAATCATGTGAAGATTTATTTTCCTCCAGGGCATTATCTAAAATCCAGCAAAAGAATTTGAACATTTTCCTTGGAAGCTTCTTATATTCACCTACCTTCATGCCTCCTACTTTTAAGTTCATTTAAGCAAATCTACCATTTTGTGCAAAGTTCCATTTAACCTATAATATTTTACAATGGGCTTATTTAATCTTAAGTGAAAAATGGAAAAAAAAAATGCCATTGAGATGAGACTCACAAGCAGGTCTCTTCTGTGAAGTTAATTGGAGTTGGGGGCATTCCTAGTCATTTAATCTATCTATATACCTAATTTAGACATATTGATTATCTATAGGTATATATACACACATATCAGAATATCAGCTTTATTGCTGGGCACATGGATGCTAAATAACAGCTGCTTTGTTCTGAGCATTTATTATGTGTTAGGTTCTGTATTAAGAGCATCATATAAGTGATCTCAATTAATCTTCCAGTGATCTTGTAAGTTCTGTATCATTATTGCATTTTAGAAAAGAAGAAACCAAGGGTCAGAGAGGTTAGGCAACTTTCCTAAGTCAGAAAGTGGCATTTTTCATATCAGGATTAATTTCACCCCAAGTTCTTTCAAATATCCATGCTGATATTTTTTTTTTTTTTTTTTTTTGCCGTACGCGGGCCTCTCACTGTTGTGGCCCCTCCCGCTGCGGAGCACAGGCTCCGGACGCGCAGGCTCAGCTGCCATGGCTCACGGGCCCAGCCGCTCCGCGGCGTGTGGGATCTTCCCAGACCAGGGGAGGAACCCGCGTCCCCTGCATCGGCAGGCGGACTCTCAACCACTGCGCCACCAGGGAAGCACCCCCCCCCCCACCTTTAATTTTTATTAGAAGACTGTAACTTCCCATTGGATAGCTAAATAGAGTAAACATAGAAGGCATTGCTATACTTGTTATACAAATGAGAAAACAGTACCAGAGATTTTAAAGTGATTGGTCCACAGCAGTACCAGAGAATTCAGAGACTGTTCTAAGGTAAAGTGAACAAATCACTACTATAATGAATCATCATATTTATCAAGATATTTTTTTAAGTTAAAATAAAGGATCTTTTTTCTTTGCCCAAGAAAATTCTCTACAGGGAAAGATGATTTTTAATGAAAAATATAGCAATTAATGCAAGGGAAGTGAAACATAAATGCTTTTACAGGATTGATGACTATCTTCTATCTGCTCTGAAACTATAGAGAGCTTTCATTTGTATTAACCTGCTTGGTGTACCTCTAACTTTGCTTCAATGAATAGGTTTTACTTCTTGTAATTGTAACTTAAGATCATCATCAACAATGTTTCTACTCCCATTTCACTGCAGGAAGCCCCAACAGTTCTCACTACCAGTAGGACGGTGTATCCTACAATAAATTTCTGTAGGACTCCAAGGCAGGTTGTTAAGATACCAACCAAATCAGTGACAGACTAGATGTAAGAAGTCTTCATGGCAACTCTGAAGCTTACCTCCAAGTCTTTCTTCCCATCTCATCTCAGGTTCCACCATGGTTCAGTTTCCCCAGATTTTTTATCACTTTGGTATATTGACTGAGCACTGCCACAAATGGATCACAACCTGGATTTTTTTCTTCTGGCCCTTATTGTGAAAATGCACAATTCACTTGGATTTGTTTTTTAAAAAAGGTTGTCTGATCTTGTCTGGAGCAGAGCTGTTCAGTAGAGATATAATGCGAACCACATGTATAATTTTCAACTTTCTGCTGATGACATTTCTTTAAAAGTAAAAAGGTAAGGTTAATTTTAATGATTTATTTAACCTAAAATATCACATACCCTATGTAACCAGTGTAAAAATTATTAATGAGTTATTTTACATTCTTCATACTAAGTTTATGAAATATGATATGTATTTACACTTTATAGCACATCTCAACTTGAATGAATGACATTAAAAATGTTCACTAGTCACATGTGGCTTAGTGGCTGCCGTAATGGGCAGTGCATGCCTAGACTTTGCAATGATGGATATAAAAATGGGTTTTTGTACGATGAAAACTTGCATTAAAGACTCTGTCATGGAAATTTCAATTAAAAATAATTAAGGGGCTTCCCTGGTGGCGCAGTGGTTGAGAGTCCGCCTGCCGATGCAGGGGACGCGGGTTCGTGCCCCGGTCCGGGAGGATCCCACATGCCGCGGAGCGGCTGGGCCCGTGAGCCATGGTCACTGAGCCTGCGTGTCCGGAGCCTGTGCTCCGCAACGGGAGAGGCCACAACAGTGAGAGGCCAGCGTACCGCAAAAAAAAAAAAAAAAAAAAAAAAAAAATGAACCAGTCTGTTAAATATTTATTCAGTGCCAACTATGCATTATACTAGGTGCTGGGATGTAGTAAAAGTGAGGTTGTTAGAAAGGAGTATAAAATATAGCTTTCCCATCATTCCATCACTAAGGAGCCAAAATACCCCTAAATGACTACAGTGGGGGAGGGTAGGTAGGACAATGTAAACTAATATTACAAAGGAATTTCTTTTAGTACTCATTTTTCTATACAGTGGGGAGAGCCATTTTTTATAGCCAGGACATTAATGAAGCCACTCTCCCAACAGCATTCCTTCTCAATCACCCTCCCCCAACCCAAAGAACTAAACAATGTCCCTTCCATTGGGACAGCTTCAGGATAAGAAATTCAGAGGCAGAGGGGCAAGATGCCCTCAGAACATAACATGCTCAGGGAGAGATGTGAAGACCTAGCACTACACAGAGAGAAAATCTGATAATTGCTGTCGAGCCTTTTACCAGCTGTGTGATACAGTGGAAAAATGCTTCTGTATTTTAAATCTAAACTTTGGAAATTTCTGACGGAGAATAAAATACACTGCTGTCTTTACTCAATAATGGCCTTGATATAAGAAAGTGATACCCCTGTGTAGCTTAGCATGAGATGAGATCAATGTGGGGCAAATTAAGAAATTAAACAAAACTGGGAGGACCACTCAGCCAGATGAGACCCTCCTGGGTTAAGGGCTTACTTTTCAGTAGTTCTTCATAGGAAAGACTCTAGGATGCTAAAAGAGGACGTCTCTGCAATGCCTTTTATAAGTCACAATATAGTAAAATCCTTCTAAGTTCTAGTTTCAGAATGCTCTTTTACTGTATCCTCTACTATAATCCTTATTTATTTGATTCTTTTCTCAATAGTCTGAGATCCTTCAGGGCAGGGTCTATGTCCTCTATATCTGTGTCAACAATGCCTGCTACATAGTTAATGTACAGTAAACACGAATTACTGAATCAGCTGCCATTCTTTTTGTTGTTGTTGTCTTTGTAAAGTCACGACTTAAAGAATCTCTTTGGACATTGTTATAGACAGACGTAGACCTTACCTGACAATAAGTCAAGATTCTCATCCCTAGGACCACTTAAACAGAGCCTTGCATGGGAAGCCGCTTAACAAGATTTGTTTCTTTCTGGTGGGCTATGAATTACACTGATAGTCCACATAGGATGGCAAAAAGTGTTCATAGAAAAAAATACCAATGCAAGTGCCAAATGGATGGAACAGATAATACATGAGTTCAAAGGCAGGAGAGGTCAACGGGGGCCCTGTTGGTCAGGGGGTGAGGTGTGAACTGGACTCAAGAGAAGGGGTGAAACATGTACCATCATAAGCTGGAAAGTCATCAAGCAGAAAACCAGAAAGCGTTGCTTGTTGTTTTTATTTATGGGCCAAACATCCACTTTAAGGAGCCCACGTGGCCCTTTCACAGCATAGATAGCCTCAGTCTGGTCTTAATGAGGCTGAAAGAATTGGCTTCAGACACTAGCTCAGGTTTTCTTCCGTAGCATTTTCCATTCTTTACAGGAAGTGGGAAACACACTCAGTTCTCTGAACTCTGGAAGATACCATGGGTATTGCTATAGTTCAATAAGGATTATTAGTGAGAAGAGAAATAAAACAGTAGAAGTAATAAAACACAATGATAGCCCAGTACCCGGAGACAGAAGTGAAACTAACCAGAAATTGTATAGCTTTTGATTAATTTATCAGAGCACTTTTGGATTCAAAGCAGGAACCGCCCCTCCCCCTGCTAAAAAAAAAAGTGAGAGAAGGTTAATCCGTATCTAGAATCCTTTAATAAATAATAAATCATTTTTAATGGAATGTGAGAGACTTGTTTCTTGCTTGCTTTTCTTTTGTTTGGCAATTCACCAGAGACAAAACCCTATCAATCCATTCTAATGACTTCTTGGTTTATATGTTTAATTTGTCCCTGATGTCATATTAATAGTGGATTTGAGGGATTATATTATTTGTAAGGAAATGTGCAAAGAGAGAATAAAAATACCTTCCGCTGTCTAAAAATGAATCTCTACTGCTTAAAGAATCTAATTTTTTCTTCCCTTCCCTTCCTCCCTCCCTCTTTTCTTTTCACCTTTTCTCCCTCTCTCCCTCCCTTACTTTCTTCATCTATTTTTCCCATTGTTCTCTGTTTTGGTTTGGTTCCTTTTATTTGTTACAAGACAGTGATGTTGTTCAATCATAACAGAGATTTTAGTGTCTTTCCAACTTTTAAATTGCTCTTCAAAAAGATTCAGATATTCTTGATATATCATGTAAAATGTCATTTAGCTTAAAAAATACAAAAATCTCCATGCAATTAAGTGTTCTATATAGCATATTAGACCTCATGTTATTCACAAGAATCTCTGGATTCTATCCAGCTCCACTACTGTGAAATTTCACTTTGTGAAATTGACAAAAGCCCTTAGTCTCTCTGTGTTCAGGTTTCTGCATCTGAATGTAAACGAATGTACTGAGAACCAAATGCAACTGTATCTGTGAAAGTGCTCTAAAGCTTATTGAGCACCTCCGTCTAAAGAAGGTTAATAGTCATATAGGGTATATATCTGAGTTTATAGGTGGGATAATGTCTTTGATTTTGTCACATTTATTTATTACTGTTTCACTTAAGAATCAATATATTTGTTCAGAAGTTAAAGTTCTTTGTATAACTGAGTCTGTTTCTTGGATTCCTGTTAATATAATCAGTGGATTTGGAATTTTCATAGAGAAATAAACCACTAATTTCTTTTTGATTAACTATGTGGCTTAGGCAGTTGGTTTATCCCGGTTGTTGTCTCAATATACAAAAATTTTCAACTTATGTACAAGGAAGAAGAAAATGAATTGCTTATAATCCCATACCGCTCTTCACCACAGTTAACATTCTAGTGTGTATCTTCTGGTAAATATACTTATGTATATGCATGTATACATATATGAATACATATTTATGTAGCATATAAATGTATAAATTATACATAATATATTATATGTAAGCCCTTTATATTTTTATATAATATATAAATGTATATGTTAGACATATTACATATTAACTTATATAATAATGCATATAAATATACATATAAATAAAATAAATGTATAAATAAATAAATGTACAGGCATACATATTTATACGTACAAATATATGTATAAGTATGTATGAATATACATTATAAAATTACCACGAATATCAGTCATTTAATATATTCCTCTTAGTTATTTTACTTATGTATATATGTTTTCTAGTTCTATGTTACAAAAACGGACTGTGATGAACATTCCCATGGCTAAATTTTACAGGTAATAATTTTTTATGCAATGCGCTATTTTCCCAGTCCTGTTTAAGTCACATTTTAAGCTGTGCTGCCTCTCTTTACATCATGGAGCTAAAACCAAATGAAAGCACATTTTGGCGGGTTTGACCCTATTCATATAAAAAGCCCTGAATCCTACTCCTTCCTGTCTTCGTTCTTTGATTCCACTCTGCTTTTACCATCCTCACACCTTCTTGGCTTTATCTATCATTCCTGATCCCCAATTTAGCTCTTGGTCTTGAAAACAGATCTGGCTTCTTTGGTCTAGTTTTAAACCTTGGCATTCTCCTCTGGATGCAGCTTACACTCCCCAACTGGCTTCATTCCCTCCTGACCATTCTGGGAAACTGTGAAGCTCAATCAAGGCTGAGCTTGGCTGCTCTGTTCAGGCTGGCTGGAATTTAAATGCATGGCAGGGATCGAGTATTTAGAGCTGGAGGTTGTGGTCAGATTACAGAGGCCTTGAGTGCCAAAGTGAAGGGTTTAGACTCTCTTCTGTAGACATTGTGGCCCCAATTAAGGTTTTTAAACAGAGTGTGCTTTAGGGACATTCACTTGGTATTTGTGTGTAAAGTAAAACAGAGGGGGAAAGACCAGAGATGAGAGGCTATCAGAGTGGACCAAGTGATGGATACTCCGGGTCTATAATAAGATAGAAAGAGAGGAAGGGAGGATGTGACAGTGTTTTTTTTTTTTTTTGCTTTTTTGGTTTTTAATAAAACTGGTGGGACTTGTAAGCCACATGGATATTAGTAGTAGTAATACTATAAAAAATAATATCATAAAGATCTTACTATGTGCTAGGTACCACACTACATATCCTACAGGTATTAGCTCATTTAGCCTTTCCAACAATCTGAGGTGAATACAATTATTTTCCTAAATTTGCAAGTGAAGGAACAGAGGGTTAGAAAAGTTAAGTAACTTGCCCAGGATCACATAGCTTAAGTGGCCCTTCTAATCCACATTTCTCAGGTTTCAGTGCCCATGCTCCTCCCTGAGTTCAACTGGAAGACAATAATAACAGAAATGACGAACGTGGAAGAGGACAGCATTGCTGCTTGTGAATATAAAGAGGAGGGATTTCTTAGGAGAAATCATTATTTTTAACTGTAACTAAAACTTCAATGACTGCTTCTGATTTTCAGGATAGAATACTTTTTATCCTTTAATGACTAGGATAATTATCCCGTCCTTACCCTCCTTTCCCCAATCCCTCATGGAGCTTCCATTCTTGTTTACATGGAATTGAGCAGCTTGCATTGTCAGAGCTTTGCCTAAATTGTGATTGCAGAATTAGCCTCCTGCTGTTATAACTCTGGTGTTGTGAAATGAGATCTCATGATACAGTTACAGTCAGCCAGTTGACGCTGATACTTTTCAGTTGCTATTTCTTCCCATACAAATAAACCTGCTGCCAAACATATTTATTAGATCCTGGTATAAAAGCATCTCTTGAGTTTAATCCAATACATTGCATTAAGTTATATGTCAAGGTGACAGCAATTTTGTCACTGAAGGGTATGGTCATATAGGAGACCCTGGGATTGTCTCTTAGGTAAGCACAAACCCTGTTCTAGGTTTGTGAATGTAAGAGAGGATCCCTTCTTTTTTTTTTAACATCTTTATTGGAGTATAATTACTTTACAATGGTGTGTTAGGTTCTGCTGTAGGGCAAAGTGAATCAGCTATATATATATATGTGTGTGTGTGTGTGTATATATCTATATATATATCTATATCTCCCCATATCCCCTTCCTCTTGCCTGTCTCTCCCACCCTCCCTATCCCCCCTCTCTAGGTGGTCACAAAGCACCAAGCTGGTCTCCCTCTGCTATGTGGCTGCTTCCCAATAGCTATCTATTTTACATTTGGTAATGAATATATTTCAATGCTACTCTCTCACTTTGTCCGAGCTTACCCTTCCTCCTCCCCATGTCCTCAAGTCCATTCTCTACATCTGCATCTTTATTCCTGTCCTGCCCCTTGGTTCATCAGAGGTTTTTTTTAGATTCCATATATATGTGTTACCATACAGTATTTGTTTTTCTCTTTCTGACATACTTCACTCTGTGTGACAGACTCTAGGTCCATCCACCTCACTACAAATAACTCAATTTCATTTCTTTTTATGGCTGAGTAATATTCCATTGTATACGTCTGCCACATCTTCTTTACCCATTCATCTGTTGATGGACACGTAGGTTGCTTCCACGTCCTGGCTATTGTAAATAGTGCTGCAATGAACATTGTGGTACATGACTCTTTTTGAATTATAGTTTGTTCAGGGTATACACCCAGTAGTGGGATTGCTGGGTCATATGGTAGTTTTATTTTCAGTTTTTTAAGGAACCTTCATACTGTTCTCCATAGTGGCTGTATCAATTTACATTCCCACCAACTGTGCAAGAGGGTTCCCTTTTCTCCACACGCTCTCCAGCATTTATTGTGTGTAGATATTTTGATGATGGCCATTCTGACCTGTGTGAGGTGATACCTCATTGTAGTTTTGATTTGCATTTCTCTAATGATTACTGGTGTTGAGCATCCTTTCATGTGTCTGTTGGCAATCTGTATATCTTCTATGGAGAAATGACTATTTAGGTCTTCTGCCCATGTTTGGATTGGGTTGTTTTGATATTGAGCTGCATGAGCTGCTTGTATATTTTAGAGTTAATCCTTTGTCAGTTGCTTCATTTGCAAATATTTTCTCCCATTCTGAGGGTTCTCTTTTTGTCTTCTTTAAGGTTTCCTTTGCTGTGCAAAAGCTTTTAAGTTTCATTAGGCCCCATTTGTTTGTTTTTGTTTTTATTTCCATTTCTCTAGGAGGTGGGTCAAAAAGGATCTTGCTGTGATTTATGTCATAGAGTGTTCTGCCTATGTTTTCCTCTAAGAGTTTGATAGTGTCTGGCGTTACATTTAGGTCTTTAATACATTTTGAGCTTATTTTTGTGTATGGTGTTACGAAGTTCCAATTTCATTCTTTTCCATGTAGCTATCCAGTTTTCCCAGCAACACATATTGAAGAGGCTGCATTTTCTCCATTGTATATTCTTGCCTCCTTTATGAAAGGTAAAGTGACCATATATGCGTGGGTTTGTTTCTGGGCTATGTATCCTGTTCCGTGGATCTATATTCCTGTTTTTATGCCAGTACCATACTGTCTTGATTACTGTAGCTTTGTAGTATAGTCTGAAGTCAGGGAGCCTGAATCCTCCAGCTCCGTTTTCTTTTCTTTTTTTTTTTTAAAGAAGATGTTGTGGGTAGGAGTTTATTAATTAATTAATTTATTTTTGCTGTGCAAGGGCTTTCTCTAGTTGTGGCAAGCGGGGACCACTCTTCATTGTGGTGTGTGGGCCTCTCACTATCGCGGCCTCTCTTGTTGCGGAGCACAGGCTCCAGACGTGCAGGCTCAGTAGTTGTGGCTCACGGGCCTAGTTGCTCCGCGACATGTGGGATCTTCCCGGACCAGGGCTCGAACCTGTGTCCCGTGCATTAGCAGGCGGATTCTCAACCACTGCACCACCAGGGAAGCCCCCCAGCTCCGTTTTTCTTTCTCAAGGTTGCTTTGGCTGTTCAGGGTCTTTTGTGTTCCCATACGAATTGTGAAATTTTTTGTTCTAGTTCTGTGAAAAAATGCCATTTGGTAGTTTGACAGGGATTGCATTGAATCTGTACATTGCTTTGAGTAGTAGAATCATTTTCACAATGTTGATTCTTCCAATCCAAGAACATGGTATATCTCTCCATCTGTTTGTATCATCTTTAATTTCTATCATCAGTGTCTTATAGTTTTCTGCATACAGGTCTTTTGTCTCCTTAGGAAGGTTTATTCCTAGGTATTTTATTCTTTTTGTTGCAATGGTAAATGGTAGTTTCCTTAATTTCTCTTTCAGATTTTTCATCATTAGTATATAGGAATGCAAGAGATTTCTGTGCATTAATTTTGTATCTTGTTACTTTACCAGATTCATTGATTAGCTCTAGTAGTTTTCTGGTAGCATCTTTAGGATTCTCTATGTATAGTATCATGTCATCTGCAAACAGTGACAGTTTTACTTCTTCTTTTCTGATTTGGATTCCTTTTATTTCTTTTTCTCCTCTAATTGCTGTGGCTAAAACTTCCAAATCTGTGTTGAATAATAGAGTGAGAGTGGGCAACCTTGTCTTGTTCCTGATCTTAGAGGAAATGGTTTCAGTTTTTCACCATTGACAATGATGTTGGCTGTGGGTTTGTCATATATGGCCTTTATAATGTTGAGGTAAATTCCCTCTATGCCTACTTTCTAGAGAGTTTTTATCATAAATCGGTATTGAATTTTATCAAAAGCTTTTTTTGCATCTATTGAGATTATCATAGAGTTTTTCTCCTTCAATTTGTTAATATGGTATATCACATTGATTGATTTGCATATTTTGAAGAATCCTTGCATTCCTGGGATAAACCCCACTTGATCATGGTGTATGATCTTTTTAATGTGCTCTTGGGTTCTGTTTGCTAGTATTTTGTTGAGGATTTTTGCATCACTGTTCATCACTGATATTGGTCTGTAGTTTTCTTTTTCTGTGACATCTTTGTCTGGTTTTGGTATCAGGGTGATGGTGGCCTTGTATAATGATTTGGGGAGTGTTCCTCCCTCTGCTATATTTTGGAAGAGTTTGAGAAGGATAGGTGTTAGCTCTTCCCTAAATGTTTGATAGAATTCGCCTGTAAAGCCATTCGATCCTGGGCTTTGTTTGTTGAAAGATTTTTTTTTTTTTTTTGTAGTACGTGGGCCTCTCACTGTTGTGGCCTCTCCCGTTGCAGAGCACAGGCTCCAGATGCGCAGGCTCAGCGGCCATGGCTCATGGGCCTAGCCACTCCGTGGCATGTGGGATCTTCCCAGACCTGGGTACAAACCCGTGTCCGCTGCATCAGCAGGTGGACTCTCAACCACTGCACCACCAGGGAAGCCCTGTTAGAAGATTTTTAATCACAGTTTCAATTTCAGTGCTTGTGATTGGTCTGTGTATATTTTCTATTTCTTCCTGATTCAGTCTCTGAAGGTTGTGCTTTTCTAAGAATGTGTCCTTTTCTTCCAGGTTATCCATTTTATTGACCTATAGTTGTCTGTAGTAATGTCTCACGATCCTTTGTATTTTTGCAGTGTCAGTTGTTACTTCTCCTTTTTCATTTCTGATTTTGTTGATTTGAGTCTTCTTCCTTTTTTTCTTTATGATTCTGGCTAATGTGTTATCAAGTTTGTTTATCTTCTCAAAGAACCAGTTTTTAGTTTTATTGATCTTTGCTATTGTTTCCTTCATTTCTTTTTCATTGGTTTCTCATTTGATCTTTATGATTTCTTAACATCTGCTAACTTTGGGTTTTTTTGTTCTTCCTTCTCTAATTGCTTTAGGTGTAAGATTAGATTGTTTATTTGAGATGTTTCTTGTTTCTTGAAGTTGGATTGTATTGCTATAAACTTCCCTCTTAGAACTGCTTTTGCTGCATCCCATAGGTTTTGGGTCGTGGTGTTTTCATTGTCATTTGTTTCTTGGTATTTTTTGATTTCCTCTTTGATTTCTTCAGCTATCTCTTGGTTATTTAGCAGCAAAGTGTTTAGTCTCCTTATGCTTGTAATTTTTACAGGTTTTTTTTTTCCTGTAATTGATATCTAGTCTCATAGCATTGTGGTCAGAAAAGATACTTGATAAGATTTCAATATTCTTAAATTTACCAGGCTTGATTTGTAACCCAAGATGTGGTCTCTCCTGGAGAATATTCCACTTAGCCCTTTAGAAGAAAGTGTATTCTGTTTTTCTTACATGGAATATCCTATAAATATCAATTAAGCCCATCTTGTTTAATGTGTCATTTAAAGCTTGTGTTTCCTTATTTATTTTCATTTTGGATGATCTATCCATTGGTGAAAGTTGGGTGTAAAAATCCCCTACTATGATTGTGTTACTGTTGATTTCCCATTTTATAGCTGTTAGCATTAGCCTTATGTATTGAGGTGCTCCTATGTTGGGGGCATAAATATTTACAATTGTTATATCTTCTTCTGGGATTTATCCCTTGATCATTATGTAGTGTCCTTCTTTGTCTCTTGTCATAGTCTTTATTTTCAAGTCAATTTTCTCTGTTATGAGAATTGCTACTCCAGCTTTCTTTCAAATTCCATTTGCATAGAATCTCTTTTTCCATCCCCTCACTTTCAGTCTGTATGTGTCCCTAGGTCTGAAGTGGATGTCTTGTAGACAGCATATATATGGGTCTTGTTTTTGTATGCATTCAGCCAGTCTCTGTCTTTTAGTTGGAGCATTTAATCCATTTTTATTTAAGGTAATTGTTGATATGTATGTTCCTATTACCATTTTCTTAATTGTTTTCAGTTTGTTATTGTAGGTCTTTTCCTTCTTTTGTGCTTCCTTCCTAGAGAAATTCCTTTACAATTTGTTGTAAAGTTGGTTTGGTGGTGCTGAATTCTCTTAACTTTTGCTTGTTTGTAAAGGTTTTAATTTCTTCCTCAAATCTGAATGAGATCCTTGATGGGTAGAATAATCTTGGTTGTAGGTTTTTCCCTTTTGTCACTTTAAATATGTCCTGCCACTCCCTCCTGGCTTGCAGAGTTTCTGTTGAATGATCAGCTGTTAAGCTTATGGGGATTCTCTTGTATGTTATTTGTTGCTTTTAATATTTTCTCTTTGTTTTTAATTTTTGATAGTTTGATTAATATACCTTGGCATGTTTCTTCTTGGATTTATCCTGTATGGGACTCTCTGAGCTTTCTGGACTTGATTGAATATTTCCTTTCCCATGGTAGGGAAGTTTTCAACTATAATCTCTTCAAATATTTTCTCAGACCCTTTCTTTTTCTATTCTTCTCTGGAACCCCTATAATTCAAATGTTAGTGCATTTAATGTTGTCCCAGATGTCTCTGACACTGTCCTCAATTCTTTTCATTCTTTTTTCTTTATTCTGCTCTGCGATAGTTATTTCCACTATTTTATCTTCCAGGTCACTTATCCGTTCTTCTGAATCAGTTATTCTGCTATTGATTCCTTCCAGATATTTTTAATTTCATTTATTGTATTGTTCGTCATTGTTTGTTTGCTCTTTAGTTCTTCTAGGTCTTTGTTAAATGTTTCTTGTATTTTCTCCATTGTATTTCCAAGATTTTGGATCATCTTTACTATCATTACTCTGAACTGTTTTTCAGGTAGACTGTATATTCCCTCTTCATTTGTTTGGTCTTGTGGGTTTTTACTTTGCTCTTTCATCTGCTGCATATTTCTCTGTCTTCTCATTTTTCTTAACTCACTGTGTTTGGGTTCTCCTTTTTGCAAGCTGCAGGTTCATATTTCCCATTGTTTTTGGTGTCTTCCCTCAGTAGGTGAGGTTGGTTCAGTGACTTGTGTAGGCTTCCTGGTTGAGGGAACTGATGCCTGTGTTCTGGTAGGTAGGGCTGGATCTTGTCTTTCTGGTGGGCACGGCCATGTCCAGTGGTGTGTTTTGGGGTGTTTGTGAACTTAATATGATTTTAGGCAGCCTCTCTGCTAACGGGTGGTGTTTTGTTCCTGTCTTGCTTGTTGTTTGGCATGGGGCATCCGGCACTGGAGTTTGCTGGCTGTTGGGTGGAGCTGGGTCTTAGCATTGAGACGGAGATCTCTGGGAGAGCTCTCGCCGATTGATATTACGTGGGGCTGGGAGGTCTCTGGTGGTCCAGTGTCCTGATCTCGGCTCTCCCACCTCAGAGGCTCAGACCTGACACCAGGCGGGAGCACCAAGACCCTGTCAGCTACACGGCTCAGAAGAAAAGGGAGAAAAAAAGAAAGAAGAAAAATATATATAGTAATAAATTTTAA